>NW_026986537.1:0-18169 GCF_018555375.3 Anguilla rostrata
CCTCAACGACAGGTCTTGTTCCTTCCCAGATTTGGTCCCCACCGCTTTAAATTTCAAATAATCCCTCTCTGAACTATGTAATTCTGAGGAAAAATTCCACTACCAAATTTCACTTTTTTCAATTGGCCTCCATTGGATTACATAGAAGGTTTGAAGTGCGATTATTCAAAAATGCTGCAGTATAATTTCACAGAAATGGGGTACAACGTACATAAGGATCCCTTCTGTCATAAACAAGTGTTTTAATTCTAAGGAGAAGTCAAATCCAAAAATTTATTTTTTTATATTAGCCTGTATTGGGCTACTTGGAAGGTTAGAAGTAGGATTATTCAAACACACCTATTTAAGGTGGACCAGAAATTTTGAATCAGGAGTCAACTTCAGGATGGTAGCGTTACCAATAGCATACCAGGCTACTTAGCTAGAGAGATGTAAAATGCATTGAGAGCTCCCTTAAAATTTTTGTGTGAAGCAGACAAGATTTAGCTCTTTTTCAAGAAAAGTGGCAGCAGTGTAGAAGCTAGTGTAGAAGTGAGTGAATAAGTGAGTGTCATTTCCAATAAACATAACAGCACAAATAATTCCAAATAAATATACATTTACCCTAATATAAAGTGGGAGCTTCCTGAGCTACAAAAACTGATTTAGTGACGTTTTAAAATAATCCCCCCAAAGTCTTTGAATATATATGTCAGATTGCAGAAAATTGCACCATTATTTTCTTTCTTTTTCTGGGGAAGGACCCCCATGCCTCCCGCTCTAATTGTGCCCCTCCAGAATTCTGCATGATGCCCCTGCATGCACGCATAGATGCATGCGCGTGTGCGGTCACAGCTATTGCGGATTCGCGCTTGTTACCTTAAAAAAGGTATGGCCCTGCATTCAAATCTGAAATTGATCCGTATTTGCCAGGAAAAAAGCTAAAATTCCTTTTTTACATGAGGCTGCAGCCATCTTGGAACAAGCTAGTTTGTGACATCATTGGCATTAGTCTCAGCTGCTCAGGTCCTATTGGTAGATGGCTGATTTTCAGTGAGCTCAGCAATGAATCAGGAGGAAAGAAACAAAACAAAAAATGCATAGAGAGTCCTTTTGTATTGCCCCAGGGTGCCCAAATGAATATTACTGCACAATACCTATCATTTTCCTGAACTGCCTCTGACGAGACTGCAACCACTGAGCTGCTGGCTGCTCAGAAATGGAAGAGTCCACCTGTGGGATGGAGCGACGGGTCTGCAGTGATGATTTGTTTTTCAGACCACAAACCGACTGAAGCCAGACGCTGTGGTTGGTCGGGAGGGCAAAATTAGCAATGAACTTATCTACAGTATGTCAGATATCAAGTGTTTAGATTATGGCCTCAGAGAGAGAAACATTGAACTGGATACAGTATTGGCTTGAAGACTGCTGCCTACATTCCCCTCCATGAACATTAAAGGAAACGTCCTTTACCCCACTCTGATACCCTTGTCTAGGCAGGCGATCTATGGGTCCCACCTCCTGCAGAGTTTGTCTCAGGAGAGACAAATCAGAAGACAGCGCTATTTACAAGGCCAGAGGCCCAGTGTGGCTACAGAATGAAAGGGACTAAATTCCTGAAAATTTAGGTAATAATATGGTTCTTAGCCATGCTTTCAACAACATAAGGTCACTTTAATTAATAAGTACACTGTCAGCTTTTAGACAGGGCACTCCTCGTCATAAATGAGCACACCCCCCTTCTACACCTGAACTCGGCATTGCCCAAACAGGGCAAACATGCTCAAGCCATGTTACATCAAGTGTTTATGATGGCCTCAAGAAAAAGTTGTGTTGTGTTGCAGTTGGTCTTTATTTTGGTGGTGGTTTCTTGGTTGTGTGTTTTAATTCATTTCCTTTGTTCCCGTGGCACTGGAAGAGGGGAATACTTTGATAAGGTCTGTGTCTTCAGTCTTTCTTTTCTGGTAATATAAATTTAGCATCTTGTTTGATGTCTTCTGTTTTGTTTTGTAACTTAGAAGTAGACCTGATACAGAGTTTGCTTTGGTTTGTCAGTTGAATCCACCAGGTTACTGTTGACTGACCTATCAATGATTGAATTCATAACTGTCATTTTCAATAATACTTATAAATAATACAATAAATTAAATCACGTAAAATATATTTTATATGTAGGTTAAGTGAGGGGTTTTAGCACGCAATACCACTTGTGTTCTGTACTCAGAGTGCTGAACATTTTAACAAGGGCATTGACCGAAGCACTGGATTCAGAAAATAAACGTATTTTTACTTAATTGTTGCTTGCCCGACAGTGCCTCTTGGAGTTTTAAATACACTGCTCTCTGAGCTTTAATCTCAATATAAGCTGCCGCTGGGTCCGTACAGCCTGCTCACTGCTTATTCCTGTATTTTAATGTATAAACACAGTGTGCAGATGTTCCTCTGTCATACAGTACTGCACTGCTGCCCTGCTCTCCCTGGGAGTATCGGGGCTCCCCCACTCGCTGCCCACTGACCCTTAGCAGTGTGCAGCACCAGGGGGTCCTGAGACGGCCTCAGCACAGGGGCTCAGCTGATCCCTTAGCAGTGTGCAGCACCAGGGGGTCCTGAGATGGCCTCAGCACAGGGGCTCAGCTGATCCCTTAGCCCATAGTGATGGATGACAAAGGGATTTTACATTTGTGCTACCTCATATTTGTACCCCAGTGAAACAGGAAATGGTAAGGCAGCAAACAGTTCTGGGGGACAGATCAATTTTTTAAAATCAAATTTCATTAGATGCCACTTTGGTTTTATTTTAAATATTATTTCAGGGTGCCAATAATTTTGACCCCTAAGTTTTTTATAAGAATTATGTTTTATTAAAGTGAAAGTAAGCAGTTTCTACAAATGTTTGAGCAGACAATTAAAATCATTATGTTAAAATGTTTCTTTTATACAATCATTTATGCTCGTTTTAATGAAGAGTGCCAATAATTCTTCTTTACTTGAATATATTAACTCTTCTTTGTAGACTGAACAGCTGTGACCTCACAGAGAAGTCCTGTGATATTGTGGCCTCAGCTCTCCAGTCATCAAACTCACCCCTGAGAGATCTGGACCTCAGCAACAATCACCTGGGAGATTCAGGAGTGGAGCTGCTCTGTGCTGGACTGGAGAGTACAAACTGTAAACTACAGAGACTGGGGTGAGTAGTGCTGTGTACTGTGGGACATTGACATTAAATAGAATTACTGATTATGGAAATGTAAGGGTTTGAATTTTGTCACTGGGAAGACTAATTTCCTGACTCCATTCATTTTCAGAGCCTGTAACCTAAATGTTTATGTGAATGTGAGTTTGCATATAAGATTATTGACTGAGGTGTGCTCATATGAAATGATGGGCAGCTTGACCCTGTATCCTGGAGGGAGAGACTAGCTACTGCTGCCAGGCATTCATCTAAGTGTTCTCTGACATTAAGATCTGCAATCCTGGGAGGTAAATGTCATGCTCATCCAGGAATCTAAAACCAAGACCTGGGATTAAGCTAATTAAGATTTACCCCATTTGGGTAGCGAGACTATATAAATATCACAAGGCATGACTTCTGTATTATTCTATTAAATAACATTTGACTGACCCATGAGCTGCATATCCTGCTAGTGAAACTAACAATATGCCCAGTGAGTACCTCAGTAAGGGTGTTACCCCAAAACTTTAAGTTACTGTCGCTACCCTGGTTCTCCGAAACACAGAGTAGTGAGATCCACGTATGGGAAACGACATCCGGTCATCCAATTTCACCAAGTATGGTTCTGACAGCCAGTAGCGCATTCAGTGCTACAGGAGACTACTGCCCTCCTGGAAGAACATATGGGACACTGCAGTGCTACTACTCTTCATATTCACTTCTCATGCGCGGTAAGCAGGGCAGTCTTGGTGGATCTCTCCACCGGAGTTACAACAGTAACCTAAAGTTCTCTTTCATCATCTCGTGTTTGAGATACACCTATGGGGAGATATAGACAGCTCCCAGAATGCCTTATGCTCACAGCTGAGATGCTGTCAGACCAGCAAAGGATGCCTTCTCCCCTGAGGGGAGGGTGGTGTCTGGCATATCCAAGTAGGGAAGTACTGAAGACTTTCCACTGCCCAATGCTATAGCCAGGACCCAGAAACAGTGTGAAGCACTAAAACCCATAGCAGATGAGGGGAGATGTGTGCGCCTCACACAGAGCTCACCCCCAGAACTGAGTGGGCTACTGGCCTCAGGCAGTAGAACCTAGCAACAGTATCTGGAGAAACCCAGCCTGCGGCTGAATAAATATCCTGCAATATCCATGAATAGGGCCCACTATGCAGCCATGCCCCTCATTGAATGAGCCCTCAGGCCCAAGGGGGGTGTTATCCTCTTTGAATCATATGCCATAACAATAGCTTCCACAAGCCAATGGCACAGCCGCTGCTCAGAGATACTTTTCCTGTGCAGGCAGGGGCCCAGGTGACTAAGAGCTGGTCGCTCTTTCTAAAAGCCTTAGTCTTTGTCATATACGTGCAGAGAACACAGCATATGCAGCCTATGCTGCTCTTCAGAGGAGAAAGGTGGTGGGTGAAAAGCGGCAAGCTCCAACACCTCACATGTGAAAGCTGGGAAGCTTGTAGGCATAAAGGCTGGATTGGGCTTAAGAAAAAGCCTATCCATTTTAGGGGAGAATATTGTGCACAAGAGGTCACTGACTCACTTATCTGAGGCTAGTGCAAGCATCAACGCTGTCTGGAGAGACAACAGTTTTAATCTAATTTATAAGCTCAAACAGCCTTACAGACCGAGCCTCCAGCACCTGTGATAAATCTCAAGCTTTTTAGCAACAGGTAGAGAACAGTGAGACCCCCTCATGAACCTGTGAATGAGGGGGTGCTGCCCCACTGCATAGTCTCTGAAACCAGCATGTCAAGCACTGATAGCTACCAGGTAGACCTTAATGGTAGAAAAGGATTTCTCTTTATCCATAAGGTTCTGTGAAAAGCACAGCATGTCAGTAACAGAGCACTGGTAAGGCACTGACTGACGAGAGGCACACCATCTTTCTAACACCTGACACTTATTGTCATAAAGTGACCTGGTAGAGGGCACTCTCGTGCTCTGGATGGTTGCAGGCACGTGAGGGGGAAGCCCTAATGCGTTGAGGTTATGCCTCTCACGGGCCAAGCCCATAGAGCTACTCGCTCGGGGCAGGGGTGGTGTATTTCCCCGTTCACCTGTGACAGGAGGTCCGTGCGTAGCGGGAGCGCGCATGGCTGTACATAAAGGAGAGGGATAATCACTGCAGTAACATTTCCACAATCTGGGGATGGAGACACCATTCCCTGTACAGTGGGTTTCCCCTTGACAGCAGATCAGCGCTCGTTTTCAGAATTCCTGGAACATCAATCAATCAATCAAATTTTATTTGTATAGCGTATTTCACAGTAATTGTCACAATACGCTTCACAGGCAACCCTGGCCTAGACCCCCACAGGAGCAAACCTAAAGCAACATGGGTCACACGTAACCACAGAAAGTGACGGCTGCTCCAGACCAACAGTCTGTAGGCTAGACCATGGAGCTGGAGGCATGCCACCTTGGTGATTGACAAATGCTACCACAGTCATTATCGCAGCGTAAGAGCACATGATGTCCCCTTAGACAGGGAAGAAAATATCTGAGAGCTGTCCATGTAGTTAATAGCTAAAAGAAAATTGATTCATAATCAGAATCAGAATCAGGTTTTATTGCCAAGTAGGTTTACACATACAAGGAATTTGTTTTGGTCAGGTGGTGCATAACAGTGAACATAAAATAAGATAAAATAAACATAGTGCAATAAAAACATAACAAACATAACATAACAAACATAGTGCAAACATAGTGCAATTCACCATGTAACCCCCCTGAGACCCCCCACCCCAGAGAGGGATGTGTCTGTTCTTTTTTTCGTATGAAAACGATCCTGAGAGGGGTTCCCTGAGTGTAGAAGTCTGTGTTTTTCCAGTGACACAGAGTTGCTGAGTGCTTGTGTTTCACTGTGAGACAGCGATGGAGATCGCACACAGGGCTGAGGTGGAGGGATGAAATCCACCTCAAAAAGCCCCTCATTCTTAACAGCCCCAGTGGCAAAACCTGAGAGGCTGGCACCATCAGCCCCTATAGTGTTAGGCACGTTTGATTCTGTACTCTGGAGACGGGCTTGAACTGAGAGAGACATACTCTGAGAGATAAAATGCAGTCCGCTGATAGGCAAGCTCACATGGATACAGAGTATAAATCCACTCCCAAGAACGTTACGCTCCAGGATGGGGAGAGATTGCACTAAAACCAAGAGACAACAGATGCGTCAGAACTCGCTGAGTGTCCTGCACAACTCTGGGTTTTGAATTGGCAATAATCAGCCAATCGTCTGTATAAGCCAGTATTCTGAGCCTCATTAGTCTCAGTGGAGCCAGACCCACCTCTACACAAAGACAGAACACCCGTGGACTCAGGGAAAGGCCAAAGGGTGGAACTGTGTATTTGTAGCAAACACCACAATGGGTGAAGCAGAGGAATTTTGTGTGAGGGGGATAAATGCCTACGTGGAAGAAGGCATCTTTCAGATTTACTGATGTGAAATAGTGATGCTAAGTTAATTAAGTGTTAATTCTTAATAAGAAGGTTGATTGATGAATTTCTATAGATTAAAAGGTTAAATTTCAATAAATTATTTCAATAAATAACCTAATGTTGGTGATTATATTTTAAATTAGAGAGACGTTTTAAATTTTTTTAATTAGAGAGTCACGGTTCCCTCGACTGGCAGCATTAGTGAAACGTTATTGGTCCGTTCCTGGAACATCAGTGCCATCTGAGCGCGTCTTCTCAGCTGCTGGTCTCACCTTCAGCAGACTGCACACCAGCCTGACCCCAAAGCACACAGACATGCTCATACTCCTTAACAAAAATGCTTAAGTATTAAGCTAAGCATATTTTAAGTCATTCTTTTTATAGGCCATGGAGTAGATTTTAATCTAATCAGTTAATCATTATTAATCAATTATTGGGTGCCGACGATTGATTAAAAGAATTGCACAAAAGTTTCCAGTCGTTCTGACATATTGAACGTGAAAGAGTGCTGTATGTTAACATTTTGAAATTATATTGCCTCAAATGTTTGTTTAACACTGAGATCCAAGAAAGGAAGTTGAGAACCGTCCTTCTTTGGGAGCTGGAAATAATGAAAATAAAAACTATGTTGGGTTCGATCTCTGGGAACCACACGTATTTCCCCCTTTTTGTAAGAAGGAAGGAATTTATTCCTCTTAAACATGGGGGCGCTCTCTTGTGTTTGAGAGTAAATGACTCTGTTGAAATGGGGGGTTTCACTCTGAACTGGAGTCTGTAGCCCTTGGCTATTGTCTGTAGCCCTTGGCTATATTAGCGCTGCAGTGTCCTATATGCTCTTCCAGGAGGGCAGTAGCCTCCTTTAGCATTGGACACGCTACTGTCTGTCAGAGCCACACTTGGTGCAACTGGATGCTTCTATGGAGGTCTGGACCGGATGTCATTCCCTAGAGTTGGCTTTCAAACACAAGATGACGGAAGAGAAGTTTATTTATGGCACCAATGCAGTGATTTGTTCGAGCAGAGATGCATACTTCAGTCAGTGTATACGTAAGCCACGTACTTTGGATGCGCTGTAGGAGAAAGAGTACTTTATCATATGACAAAATATGAGAGTTGGCAATAACCATGAATAGAAAGCTTTAACAGTGTTAAGAGGCAATCATTTTATTTACCAGACATGGAAAGATGGACTGGACGCTATGCTGTAAGAGAGGAAAGGACATGCACCTGAAGAGATTGTAAGATAAAGAAACAGAACACAAAGAAATTGTGATGCATACCAAAAATGCTTTTTAAGAAAGGACTTTGGATAATGAAGTAAATTGTTTGAGCTTCCCTTAAATGCTATCCAGAGAACATCTCCCACAATCCACACTAGTTTACATTTGACAAAATAAAGTCTAACCTGAACAAGACTCTAGTACCTACCACCATCCCCACCAGACCACGCCCCCCCCACCCTACAGGAGTGCTGCATGGTAATTTTACTGACAGTAAATAAGGGGCATTATACTACTGGTGTGCCCTAATGATTGAATCTATCATTCCTGTATGTGTTGCATGTCCTCCTGCAAGGGTTTACAGTGATGGTCCTTCTAAGGACTGTTTTATACTTCTGTGTAGTCCGCATAGTTTGCATGATTTGCATTGTGTGCGACATTTGCAGATGTGCAGATCATTTATATGGCATGTTGCACAGGTACAGGTTGTGATTTTCCACCCACTTACAGATACCTTCAATTCCATATCTTTCATATCCTTTAATAAACTTTTATCACATCCATACTGTATGTTACGGGAACGAGGCACAGACGAGGCAGACAGTGCTGGCAACATGCCTGTAGAGCACTTTGAATCTCAGCCCTGGAGCTGAAGTGGAGCTGAGTGGCGGCTGATGGCAGGGAGGGGCGGGGCTCCAGAGACCCACACCACACCACAATATATGAGCATGTGCATTACTTCCTGTTACAGTGAATCTGCCTTTAGCTGTGTTAGCTTGCAGTGCTGTGGGAAGTTTGTCACAGAAAACTAAAAAGAAATGAGCAAATTGACTGTCCACACATGAAAAATGTGTGTTGTCTTCACTTTTGGTGGTGGCCAAACATCCTACAGCACTGAAAACTAACTCACTGTCCACTCTGGCAGCTGCATGTCTAGTATGGGATGGGAGGGTTAAGCCCAGAGAAAAGATCATAGAAAAGGTAGATGAGCCCATTGCCCCAATTCAGAGAGCTTACAGTAAAGGAAAAGGGCCCATTTGGGTCAGAATTACATGTATAGAACTGTCAGAGTTCAGTCTAGCAGGATGTTTAATTTTCAGGATTGTGGGGTTTCTGAAAGGATTGTGAATAAAATGATATTTTATTCTGCTGGTAAAGCCGGGCATTAACTCACCAGCACGGTATGTGTGTACATGTTGGTGGGAGAGTGTCCATCTGAACAACATGTGAGCTGCTGTTTAGATGCAGTGTTACATCGTTTAGTTTAGTCATTTTTCTGTGGTTCCAGTCCCAAGTCATAGCCTGGATATTATACCTTTGTAAGCAGTCATGCTGTGTGGAATAGTCTGATTCAGAGATAAATATTCTGGCTCTAGCTCCTATCATCTAAAGAATAACATCATTTACAGGAGTATTTCTTAGATAAGTATTCTAATAAACTTCAAATGCTCCCACTTATTACATTTTTTGTGCAGTTTATATTACTCCACAAAGGCTACCAAACGTGTTGATAAGGGGTTTTAAAAGAAAGAAATGACCTAATACATCAGGCTTTTATTTTCATTATTATTATCATTGATACAAAAATAATTAAATGTAACGCAGTAATTAACCTATTATATTCGCAAAAGCGTGCGAGAATAAAA
The DNA here is from genome assembly GCF_018555375.3 of Anguilla rostrata. NCBI lineage: Eukaryota > Metazoa > Chordata > Actinopteri > Anguilliformes > Anguillidae > Anguilla > Anguilla rostrata. The sequence continues at coordinate 9,468 of NW_026986537.1, forward strand.
TGATTGGATGGATTATAGCGTAAAGACATGGAGAACATAGGTGCAATGTGTGGAAGTTTCAAAAGACACCACATCTTTGAAAATCGAGTGTCTACCAGCAATAAAAGTTAGTGGCAGTAATCAGTTGTGCTGTTCTGATACAGCCACTAGATGGCGATGCAGTGTAATTCCAGTTGATGCCGTAGTTGCATTGCTGTAAGATCGTGCCAGATGAACTGAAGTGTAGCACAGCTCGTACACGGCTCACGCACTGCTTCATCTGTTAGCAGGGACAATATCGCAGGTCTGACCAATAATATCATGACTGGTTAGATAAAACCTTCATGTTATTTTATATACTGGTGTATATATTTAAGTTGTCTGTGACAGTTAGCTGCTTAGTTCCTCTCTGGCTCCGCTAGCTAGGTTGGGTCATGAAGTAAGGTTAAGGTAGGTTGTACTGACTAGCTAGTTAACTCGTGCCTGTGACTGTGTGGGTCAAAGCGAAAGCTGAACTTAGAACAACGGCAACAAGTGTCAGCTTGAGGGTCATGTTGTTTGATGTAAATGGTAAACAAATGATTTTGCAAAGTGTTAATAGTTATTATCAAATAATTGTGTTATGTAACTGTAGTTCTGTATTTTCAAAGAATGAACTAGCTGAGGTAACAGTAAACAGCTCAGAGCGAGCTGGCATCGCCATGGTAACCAACCGACCCTCCTAACGGCCACATTTTAAACAGCGTCGTCATGGTTACCGTCACGTTACTTTGGCGAGAGGTAAATAAGGAAGAGCGCAATTTTGTATTGAATGCGGTTTCATTTCACCTTGCTGAATATTTTAAAATTAATGTCAAAAACCCTGACAGACTGTATAATTTGTTAAACTTAAATTGTTTGATAACTTGATGTTACAAGATTAGGAAGAAAATATTATCATGATGACTAATGTATTTAGCTAATGGGTTATAGGAGGAGTTATACATTAACAGTTATACTTATCTATTCATAGTGATGAATCTTCTGCGTCTTTGAAATGTATAGATGTTTATGAACTGAAGAACATGTCAGGTGAGGTAAAGTGCACCACAAAATGCTGTTTTTTTGTGTTTGCAGATGAAATTAATATGTTTGCAAATCAGATAAATTAATCACATGGAAAGGGTTATTAGAGCCCAGTAATTGCCTTAGACTATTGTGGATTAGTCAGAATACTTCATGAACTTAATTTACACACCCCCCCTCCCTGTTTTTGTGTGTACATCTCAGGAATGCATAGGTACATATGTATCAACTGTCAAGGTGAACATGTCACAAAGAATTTGTGTGTGTGTTTGTGTGCGTGCGTGCGTGTTTGTGTGTGTGTGGTCTCTCCACAGGCTGGGTTGCTGTAATCTCACAGAGGGCTGCTGTGATGTTCTGGCCTCAGTCCTGCATTCTCCTCACTCAGAGCTGAGAGATCTGGAGCTCAGAGACAATGAGCTGCAGGATTCAGGAGTGAGAGCGCTCTCTGCTGGACTGGAGGACCCACACTGTAAACTGCAGAGAATGGGGTGAGTACAAACACAAACCCCTTCAATAAATTAGAGCTACAATGTGAGTAAATACAACACTGATGTCAATGTTTTTAATATGAAAACAGACACTCCACAGAACTGAAACAGCATGTTCCTGTTCTTCATCTTGGTAGAATTCGACTACACAAATGAATGAAGAAAATGAATTAGTCCTGTTTACTGAACTGTAGTGGGGTGTAAACTCAAATGTGTTTGATAATGACTCATTCCACATTCAGAGTAACACACTGCTATGTGTTTGACACACACAGCCCTGTTAGTTTATATTATGTTACATTACATTTATTTGCCAGACGCTTTTAGCCAAAGTGATGTACAATAAGTGCATACAAAAGGTAATTGGAACAACTACAAAACACAGGTCAGATAAGGTACAATATTTTGCAGTTATTCATAGCCATGAACACATTAAGTCCAGTTCACACAGTGAACATTACTCTGACCTAACCTATGCTAAGTCAAACTAGGAGGCATTACAGGCAACATCGAGACAATGATACAAGGCACAATAAGTGCTGGATGGAGGTACATGTAACATGAGTGACACAGGAGGTACATGTGTATAAATAGGGGGATTTAAGTGATAGAATGATCGACAGAGTGGTGATACTTAGTTCAGGTATAGTCTGAAGAGATGCATCTTCAGACCACGGCGGAAGATGGGTAGTGAGGGAGAGGTTCGTAGAGGAACAGGGAGTTCATTCCACCACTGGACAGCTAGGGTGGAGAAGCTTCGTGGTAGAGACAAGATTGAACCCTTTACCTGGATGGCAGGGGGTGCAAGGCAGTGGTCAAGTGGGCGTATAGAATTTAATCATGTGCTATAAGTAGACAGGGGCCGTCCTGTTGGCTGCAGTGTAGGTGAGGGTCAGGACTTTGAACCTGCAGTGACTGGTAGCCAGTGGACTGACCTCAGCAGGGGAGAACTTAGGCAGGTTGAAGACAATTAAGGTGTGTAAGGTGAGTAACACACTGCTATGTGTCTAACACAGTTTCCCCATGGAAACTAAGTCAAAGTATAGGTAGTCAAAAGGGATATTGTACATCCCCCTCCCCAAGAGAAGAACTGGACTTAATGTGTTCATGGCTATGAATAACTGTTACAAAATGAGTATTGTACCTCATTGGACCGTTGTTTTATACAGTAGTTGTTCCAATGACCTTCGGTATGCACTTATTGTATGTCGCTTTGGATAAAAGCGCCTGCCAAATAAATGGGATATAACACACACAGCCCTGTTAGTTTATATTAATGTGTGTAAGGTGTGTAACACACTGCTATGTGTTTGACACACACAACCCTGTTAGTTTATATTAATGTTTGTAAGGTGTGTAACACACTGCTATGTGTTTGACACACACAGCTCTGTTAGTTTATATTAATGTGTGTATGGTGTGTAACACACTGCTATGTGTTTGACACACACAGCCCTGTTAGTTTATATTAATTTGTGTAAGGTGAGTAACACACTGCTATGTGTCTAACACACACAGCCCTGTGAGTTTTTATTAATGTGTGTAAGGTGTGTAACACACTACTATGTGTTTGACACACACAGCCCTGTTAGTTTATATTAATGTGCTGTAAGGTGTGTAACACACTGCTATGTGTATGACACACACAGCCCTGTTAGTTTATATTAATGTGTGTACGGTGTGTAACACACTGCTATGTGTTTGACACACACAGCCCTGTTAGTTTATATTAATGTGTGTACAGTGTGTAACACACTGCTATGTGTTTGACACACAGCCCTGTTAGTTTATATTCATGTGCTGTAAAGTGTGTAACACACTGCTGTGTTTGACACACACAGCCCTGTTAGTTTATATTAATGTGTGTAAGGTGTGTAACACACTGCTATGTGTTTGACACACACAGCCCTGTTAGTTTATATTAATGTGCTGTAAGGTGTGTAACACACTGCTATGTGTTTTACACACACAGCCCTGTTAGTTTATATTAATGTGTGTAAGGTGTGTAACACACTGCTATGTGTTTGACACACACAGCCCTGTTAGTTTATATTAATGTTTGTAAGATGTGTAACACACTGCTATGTGTTTGACACACACAGCCCTGTTAGTTTATATTAATGTTTGTAAGATGTGTAACACACTGCTATGTGTTTGACACACACACATCCCTGTTAGTTTATATTAATGTGTGTACGGTGTGTAACACATTGCTTTGTGTTTGACACACACAGCTCTGTTAGTTTATATTAATGTGTGTTAGTTTATATTAATTTGATTTAAGGTGAGTAACACACTGCTATGTGTCTAACACACCCAACCCTGTTAGTTTATATTAATGTGTGTAAGGTGTGTAACACACTGCTATATGTTTGACACACACAGCCCTGTTAGTTTATAATATATTAATGTGTGTAAGGTGTTTAACACACTGCTATGTGTTTGACACACACAGCCCTGTTAGTTTATATTAATGTGTGTAAGGTGTGTAACACACTGCTATGTGTTTGACACACACAGCCCTGTTAGTTTATATTAATGTGTGTAAGGTGTGTAACACACTGCTATGTGTTTGACACACTCAGCCCTGTTAGTTTATATTAATGTGCTATAAGGTGTGTAACACACTGCTATGTGTGTGACACACACAGCCCTGTTAGTTTATATTAATGTGTGTAAGGTGTGTAACACACTGCTATGTGTTTGACACACACAGCCCTCTTAGTTTTTATTAATGTGTGTAAGATGTGTAACACACTGCTATGTGTTTGACACACACAGCTCTGTTAGTTTATATTAATGTGTGTATGGTGTGTATCACACTGCTTTGTGTTTGACACACAGAGCCCTGTTAATTTATATTAATTTGTGTAAGGTGAGTAACACACTGCTATGTGTCTAACACACACAGCCCTGTTAGTTTATATTAATGTGTGTACGGTGTGTAACACGCTGCTATATGTTTGACACACACAGCCCTGTTAGTTTATATTAATGTGTGTAAGGTGTGTGTGTGTCCTTCTCTCTGCAGGCTGTCAGGCTGTAGAGTCACACAGAGAGGCTGTGATTCTCTGGCTTCAGCTCTGTGTTCAAACCCCTCACACCTGAGAGAGCTGGACCTGAGATACAATCACCCAGGAGACTCAGGAGTGAGAGCGCTGTCTGCTGCTAAACTGGACACACTCACACTGCTGTAAGTACAGAGAGTTTCCACACTGCACCTCACACACACACACACACACACACACCTGAGAGAGCTGGACCTGAGATACAATCACCCAGGAGACTCAGGAGTGAGAGCGCTGTCTGCTGCTAAACTGGACACACTCACACTGCTGTAAGTACAGAGAGTTTCCACACTGCACCTCACACACAGACACAGACACACACACAAAAGGAGTTGGGGGGGGGGGGGCATGGAGGGCACTGTTCACACCAGCATTACTCAAGAGGGTTGGGGATCTCCTGTGGAGGGTGCTGCAGGGGATCACTGCAGTAAATAAGATGTGGTTGTTGTAGTTAGGGGTTTGATCAGGGACACAGTGATGGTGGAGTTTCAGTATTACAAAGCAATGGAAAACCTGAGTGTGTTTCAGAGTGTGTGTGTTATAAGGGTGTTTTATGTTCAGTGGAGGGAGGGGAGCTATTTTTGCACATGGAATAGTGGGAGGGAATGGAATAAATTTCCTTTGTGACAGATTTGTGTATTTTTCATTTGATCTTGGTTTTGTGTGTTTTATTGTGTCTTTGTTTTATTTATGTGATGTCATTGGTGTGTTGAGAGTGGAAATAAAGGATGGTTAAAATTCTGAATTCTGTTCTACTGTTCTTACAGTGTGGACCATGGAGGAGAGAACAGGACCAAACCAGGACTGAGGAAATGTGAGTGTGTATCGACACAGAACACTTTCCGTAGATACACACTGCTGCGTGTGTGTTTGTGTGAGAGAGAGATTTCTCTCTTACACACATAAACACCAAACAGAAGCACACGTACACAAACACACACACACAGGTACTCTCACAGCTTTCTCTCTCTCACACACAATGAGGTGAATATTAATAATGATAATTAATCTCATTAATGTCTCTGGTGTGCAGACGGCTGTCAGCTCACACTGGATCCAAACACAGCGCACAGAGAGCTGTCTCTGTCTGAGGGGAACAGGAGGGTGACACACACACCGGGGAGAGAGGAGCAGCCATATCCTGATCATCCAGAGAGATTTGAGTACTGGCCCCAGGTTGTGTGCAGAGAGAGTGTGTGTGAGCGCTGTTACTGGGAGGCTGAGTTCAGTGTGTCTGAGGGGGGATGGGTATATATAGCAGTGACAGATAAAGGAATCAACAGGAAAGGAGGGGATTTTGACTGTGTGTTTGGATACAATAAAAACTCTTGGAGTCTGGTGTGCTTTAAATCCAGAGACTCTGATAAACTCAGATACTCTGGTAAACTCAGATGCTCTGTCAGGCACAATAAGAACCAAACACACATACCTGCCCTCACCTCCCCCTACTGCAGAGCAGGAGTGTGTGATGGTGCTGGTAGAGGAGTGTGTGTGTACAGGGTAGGAGTGTGTGTGGACCGTCCGGCCGGCACTCTGTCCTTCTACAGCATCTCTGACTCTGACACACTGACCCTCCTGCACAGATTCCACACACACTTCACTCAACACACACCCCTCTGTGCTGGATTTTATGTGTGGAACTCCTCAGTGTCCCTCTGCTAACTGGAGTAGAGACACACACACACACACAAACATGCACGTGCACACACGCATACACACACACACGTGCGCATACACACTCGCATGCATGCACGCACACACACACACACTCTCACGTACACACACACACACACACACACACCACATTCACATACCCACTCACCCACACCACACACACTCATATACACATACACACAAACTCACACTCACACCCCCAATCACACACATGCACACACACACCTACACACGGACACACACAATCTCTCGCACACACAAACACACACATTCACCAGTGCACTCGCACACACACACATGCATGCATACGTACACACGCTCATAACCGTATGCACACACACTCTCTCTCTCTCTCTCATACTCAGTCACTCACACACACACACACACACCCCCTCTCTCTCACACACACACACTCACATCCACACACATTCACACAAACGCACGCACACACACACAAACTCATGCACTCACGCACACACACATGCGTGCAGAGACACAAACACGTGTGAACACACACACTCCTCTGTGTCCCTCTGCTAACTGGAGTAGAGACACACACACATGCGCGCACACACAAACTTGCACACACACACGCATACACACACACTCCTCAGTGTCCCTCTGCTAACTGGAGTAGAGACACACACACATGCGCGCACACACAAACATGCACACACACACGCATACACACACACACATGTGCGCATACACACTTGAACGCATGCACACACACACACACACACACACACATATATACACACACTCATATACACATACACACACACACTCAATCACACACTCACACACATATATAAACACAAACACATTCACAAAGGCACTCTCACGCACACACACATACACATGCATACACTCATTCTCTTGCACGTGCACACACTCAAATACACAGTCTCACACACATTCACACAAACGCACGCACACACACTTTCTCTTACCCATACACACACGCACCTGTGTGCACACATACTCATGCACTCAATCATACTCTCACACATGCACACACACATACATGCGTGCACACACACACACACACATTCTCTTACCCATTCACACATGCAACCCGGGCACACATACACACACGCATACTCACGCACTCACACACATGTTCACATCAACAGTCACTCCCACAAACGTACGCATGCACACACACATTCACAAATGCACACACACAGAAACACACTCTCATCCAATCGCACACACGTCGACACACTTGCAACCTTCCTTGATGCCTTACCACTGCAATTTCAGCTGTGCCCAGTATTAGCCTCAGTACAGCTTATACCCTGTACATGAGAGTATGGTTTTTTAGCAGGTTCAGGTTAAGCACTCGCTGTCTAAATATGATTTTATTTTTTTACATTTTTATAAATTTATATTTCAAATGTTCAAGGTGTGTTTATGTACTTTTGATTATTAAAAACATTCATGTAATATGAGAGTAATAATGCCAAAGATGGCAGAGTAAAATGTTTTTGAAGTAATAACTCTGTCTCCTGTTTCTTGCATCTTTTTTATAAAAGCCATGCAAAACTCCTCCACTTAAATGTGCATTTTACGAGTTTTTACAGTTGCTTTCATTCATTTTCACAAGTCCATTGCAAATTTCTGTGGCAAATGCAGCTGATAGGGAGAATGCAGAATGATCACTGCAGTGGTCTTATTTTATTTCATTACTGTAAACAACTGTAATCCAATGATGAATTGAGATTCCTTATTTATCCTGTTAGGATTTTTTTTTTTTTTGCTTGAATTTTCTGTATTTTCAGACAATAATATGCAATGATTAAACCTGAATTATAAAAATACAAAATGTTTGCTGTTGTGATTTATTATTGTGTGGTGTATTGAACTCCTGTGACACAGTAGTACTTATTTCATATTCCTGTATGGGATTATGTTTGGGCTCAATATGAGTAATCAGCATGGGCTAAAATCTGCAGTTGAAGCAATGACATTCATCTACCAGTAGTGGAAATAAATCCATTATGAGAAAAGTTGTGTAGTGTCTGATGAATGCTTGCTTCTGTTACTGTAGTGTAATCACAACTCAATCATTTTGAAACGTCACTGCTTGTCTATTGAGCTGGTATGTTTATGTTACCTCTCAAATATATGGTTTTTCCTGTAGGTTTGACCCTGGATCTGCACATCAATTGAATGGATTAGACCACTAGCCAAAATCAGGCAGAAGTGTGGTTTGCATGACTCCATTCTCTGAGATGTTCCTGAGACCCCTGCAGTTTTTCTCATTTTTTCAGATGCATTTCTAATATCTGCAGTTACACATTACAAATGCATTACTGTATGTTATGATTGCTTTGGCTCAATGTGGAAACTCAATTTGCCAAACTGACTGGCAAAATTCTTACCCTAAGACACCCAATTGCAGCACCTACCCCAAAGTCCCCAA
>NW_026986538.1:0-18513 GCF_018555375.3 Anguilla rostrata
TATCAACTGAGATTATTGAGGTGGTGCAAATAGGATAATGATTTGAGAAGGGGCATGACAAAGAGGCTATAGTGACCTCTAGCTGGCGGAGGACTAAAGTACAATGTGAGAAAACAAGGGGAGAAGAACTTGTGGCCCTAATCATAGGATTAAAGAATGAAGCAATTGTCACAAACCCATCAGACACATTTAACATAAATTGTCCATGGAAAGACTGGATAATGGAGTTCTGACACACATACACCAATACTTCAAACTGGCAACTCACTGTAATTCAGAGCAAGACACATCAGATCATATTATACAAAACCGCATTTCTTGGTCCAAATAACATTGTGAAATTTTTTGTTTTTTTCTCAATTTAGTTTGGAAGCAAAGAACACATGACATGCAAAATGTTCAGATAAAATAAATCATATTTACCTCGTACACTCAAAGTAGCAGAACTGCTATTATGAGAGTGTACAGATGCTCTCTTTGTAAGTTCTCCTCTGCAGGTGTACAGTCCAGCATGTGACTGATCAGCAGAGAGGATTGTGTATATGTCTCCATTTACACTGCTAGAGTCAGTCTTGTCTACAGGAAGCTCCCTTCCATCTCTGTACCATTTATACATCCACTCTGTAGAGCTGCCCTGAATTACACACCTCAGAGTCACTGTTTCAGTGGGGAAGACCTCTGTCCATCCAGACTGAATGGTCAGCTGGGCTTGTGGGAGAGCTGAAAGTTTACATGACAGTTTATTGCTGTAAATGGAAGCCTTCATAAGACACTTGCTTTCAAAGATGCATTCTGATCTTTCAATGGGTTCCACCAGATATTTTTATTAGGCTGAATCTAAAGCCGCGTTTCCACCGAAATTACCCGGAACTTTCAGTCCCAGGAACTACTTTACCAGGAACTAAAAGGTTCCTTCAGCCAATGGTTGTCTGCGTTTCCACCGGGGTCTAAAGTACCGCGAAGATTAGGCAAATTAGCCCACTGACGTTGTCGTCGGTCCATCTGTCATATGATTTCTTCTGTAACCCCATACTACCACCGAAGTAGCCTACATTATTTTCTAATAACCGGGACAGCCCGGAGGGGTTTATTCCACTTATATACAACGGGTTACCAACAATGACTATATATGGTTACTTTTGTATTTATTGATTTTCATATATCCTCTCAAACACATTCATTAACAGCAGAAAACATGCACACGTTGTAAACAATTAGCTGTTTTATTACTTTCTCGTCGTCAATTCCATATAGGCTAATCGCAAAATGACAAGAATAGAACGAAAACTCGGACTTGCGTGAAACTGTAAATTAGTAGTGGTACAGCCACCGTTTGCTTTCCTTCGAAGTTACTGCTAGCCGAGCAGCGACGTGTGCCCTCCAGATGCGAAGCATGCACCATAAATGAGTCCATAGTCTTCCTGGTCTTTTCGTGGAATTGAAAAATGGCAGTAAAATTGAGTAAAATTACGGCAGTCTGAAAAAGCTAAAGGGAAGATTACTAGAATTAACCTGTTATTTTACCCGGATAAAAAGTGCGGAAGGTGATTTCCAGTTTGCTTGTACTGTATCACCAATGTTAATTATGCAGAACTACCGCATACCTCACATAACTGTATCAAACGTTTTGAGTCAATTACAACGGGCTAACAAAGAAAATCCGGAAGAAAATATTCAGCAACCGAATTAATCCGTTTGAATGTTTTGGTAGCCTACGTAATATGCTGTCCCAGCACGAATGCTTAGCATTTTATAAAACGAATACTAAAGCAAGAAAAGAACAGAAGAGCACACGTTATAATTCCAAGACGTTGATCGAGGCTATAACCAAAAGTAGGCTACTGCGCCGCATAACATACAAGTTTGATTTGAAGTTATTATGAAAATAAATTGGTTTGCCGCTGCATATTTTCAAACATGGCGGGTAATGGCGGAAAATAAATACAACACAAACGCTACGAGTACTCGACCAATCAGGAATGTTCAGCGCTGCAAGCTCCACCCAAAAGGTTCCTGTACTTTCGGAAAGTACTACCCCCCGAGCAGGAACGTTTTGGGGGGTAAAACAAAGCCCCCAGAACTAAATTTAGACCCTAGTTCCTGCGGTGGAAACGCACTGAGTTCCTCAAAAGGTTCCTAGTTCCGGGGTATAGTTCCTGCGGTGGAAACGCGGCTTAAATGTCCAGTCTTCCCCGCATGTGCAGACTGGCAGTCTTAACGGGCACATACCCATGAAGTCCAGAGCGGGTAGAGCTGCCCAATTCTACAATTCATTAAGTCTGCAGGGGAGCTCATGAAGACTTCCAGAGAGTCCGCTTCGGTGCAGACTTCCCCGGACTTTGCCAGTGGGATTACCCAAAATTCACAGCAATAAGGAAGTGATGATATAAAAGACGAGAAGGATGCAATGCCAGAAGAACAAAAAAATAAATAAAAACATGGCGGGAAAACAACCATGGGAGGTTTTCCGATGCAAGGTGAGCATAATTAATATAACCTGAATGTATATTGCGGACATTGATTTATTTATTTTTTATTTTGAAATTAGTAGTGGTCATATCCACGACAACGAGTGAGGTCTGATGTCCAGTCCCCTAGTGTGGAATGCGGACATTTGGATTCAGCCTTAGATATCCACAAAGTAAACAAGTAACATTGTGACAGGCAGGGTATCCCTCTTCTTATTCCCCTCTCAGGTACAAACAGAGCAATTTTATATGCTGTGTTAATAAAAATAAACACAATATGACTGTTGCTCATACTGTCCACATTGAAAATGAAGAACTTTTCACACTTATGTATCAGATTCAGATTAACCGGTCTGCTGACTTTGGACTGAACTGCTTTTTTTGTAAACACATGTGCAAATTGCAGAAAGAAAAGAAATCATAATTACCTCGTACAGTCAATGTAGCAGAGCTGCCAATCAGAGAGTGTACAGATGCTCTCCTTGTAAGTTCTCCTCTGCAGGTGTACAGTCCAGCATGTGACTGATCAGCAGAGAGGATTGTGTATGTGTCTCCATTAACACTGTTCGAGTTAGCCTTGTCTACAGGAAGCTCCCGTCCATCTCTGTACCATTTATACTTCCACTCTGTAGAGCTGCCCTGAATTACACATCTCAGAGTCACTGTTTCAGTGGGGAAGACCTCTGTCCATCCAGACTGCACGGTCAGATGTGTTTGAGGTAATACTGTAAATCAATACAACAATTTTGAATTATAAACTTAAAGTATCATGAATTGCTCCTCATAATTTTATTAAATTATTAAAGCACATAAATAAAATCCACACTCTACTATTGTAATAATTCTCACCAGATATTTCTATAGTCAGAGGATCACTGTAGTCTGAGTAAAAAAGTTTTCTTCCTCTTGTAGCTCTACAGCGGTACTCTCCACTGTGGGCCAGAGCAGCAGAGCTGATGGTGAAACTGGACCCATCAGTCCTGCTGTTGTCAGTGTTGGGCACAGTGTGTCTCAGTGGGTCTTTGTACCAGAGATACTCCCAGCCAGCAGGATCTCCCCCAAACCCACAACTCAGGGTGACTCTCTCTCCTGTGTAAATTTCTCCACTGGGGGCATTCTGTGTAATAACAGGCCTTGGCTTTTCCCCTGATAAAGGTAAAGCATGTGTTCACAAAAAAAAAAAACATGTGCTCAGTGTCATTTCTTAGCATTCATAAACATTAACAGTCTTCATCACATAGAAGATCATATTGGGTAAAGACTGAAGAAAACCTCCAAAACTCACCAGACACATGTAACACAAGTGTTCCTGGGAAAGACTGGATCACAGGCTTTTGTCCTCGTTCGCCCTGACACCGGTACTCTCCACTGTCTGACTCTCTTACAGACTGCAGGATGTGCTTTTGTTGGCTTTCAGTACTGCGGGCATAGAGGCTCTCTAATCTTCCCTGGGTGTTTCTGCTCCATGAATATCTCCAGCCAGACCCTTTCCTGATGTCACAAGCTAAGCTAACAGTTTCTCCTGTGAACATCACTGAGGCTGGGGGATCTGTGACTATGACAGTCTGAGGACGATCAGCTGAAATGGAGATAAGAACATTGAAGAGATGTTGTCATAACGCTTTACTTAATATAATTTTTGAAGCAAAAAAAGAACCACTATTTGAGGAGAGTAATTTACAATTACACTACTCACCAGAGACTATTATGGTATGGATGTTACTGATCGCTCGCTCATTTCCTTTTACAGCTTCACACTGATAGATTCCGCTCTGTCTCTCACTCACAGCACTCAGGACCAACATAGACACAGAGCCGTGACTACTGGAGTTGTGTTTGACCCCCCTGTCTGCGTCTGGTCCACACAAATGGACAAAGAACCCTTGAACTAGTCAGGGTCCCTCCATGGAGACACAGAAGAGCCTTTTTGAACCCTTTTTTCTGAGAGTGTATTTTCACTTTGAAAACACCGATCCTTTTTTTTTTTTTGCAATGCTGTATAATGTCCAATTTTTGAGTAGCTAAATGTTCTTGATAGTGTATAATTTTCACTCACTCCATCTTTCATGCAGTATAGTAACTTTATAAGCTCACACCAGTTCAGCGATTATTGAAGTGTGATTGTTCACAAGAGACAGTCATACGTTTGAAAGTATGTGTTGCATGTTTTCATAAAGTTAATTGTGAAGAACTGTGCCTCTTTCACAATATTGTGCAGTCAAATTTACAGATTAGCAGTCACAATAATACACAGCAAGACTTCTGCCCATAACAGGAATTATAAATGTATTCAGATTTTCCACAACATAGCTGTTTTTGTAATGTCTCACATACTATACGTATTATGCATTGTAATTATAATTCATATATGTTACCAGATAAGTATTGCTTGAAATTGCATTAAAATTCTTCTACTTACAAAGCAGAAAGAACATGGTGTCCGGCTTCATACTGATTATAATACTGTGCAAATGCCCCACTAGAAACCACGAGGACGTTTTTGTTCACCTCAGTTTCCACAACCCTTTGCAAAGAGGAAATGCAACAGGCACAGCAGTGACACAGCTGAAACAAATGCAGTGCCTGCATGTAGAGATACAAATACAAATAGCATGCAAAAAGCAGCATAGGCAATGAGCAGCATTGGAGAGGTCTGTAGGTTTAAAAAGGTGCTCCATTTGTGAGGTCTGTATGTGATATGTTGAGTATGAGAACATGTAGTGATGTGTGTATGTGATTGGCTGAGTATGAGAACATGTCGTGATGTGTTTACAGTATGTGATTGGTTGAGTATGGGAACAGGTAGTGATGTGTGTATGTGATTGGTTGAGTATGAGAACATGTAATGATGTGTGATGTGTGTATGTGATTGGCTGAGTATGAGAACATGTGGTTACAGAAGCTGACCAATGGTCGGCTGTAGCCAGAGTTTCTTTACTAAATGTCGCTCATGTCACTGACTGTTTAAAAATACCAACAGTTCCATAGTTGCTATGTGTCTAATCAATCAATGCGTCAATCAATTTTGTAGGTATGTTGATTTTTTATTCTAAGCAGTGCAGAAGTGAAATTTTAATTCCTACGACTACAAAAACTACTGCAATAATTTAACATGAACACCAGAGCGGATATGGTTGTCTCGGTCAACGTAACCGGGACTGTTATTTTAAAAACAGGAACACAAGCAAAATACAAACAAAAGGCTACCACCCAGTGAGCCTAACTATACGGGTCTTTTGGGCCCTGGCTAAAGTCGGGCAGCTAAGCTGCTAACCGACAAGACAAATAGTAGACAAAAGAGTGGTCAAAAAACAAGCACAGTTCGGTACACGTTTCAGTTCCTCACACAGAAAATGGGTCAAAGGTAATCGGGCACTCAGACAGAAAACAGGTCATTCACAGGTTCCAACACAATAAATGTAGCACTCACTCAGTCTTTTCACAAAGCAAACTCCAAACTCCCACACCTTCATAGCTGTATAGGCTCCTACTTATAAAGGTAAAGCATGTGCTCAGTGTCATTTCTTAGCATTCATAAACATTAACAGTCTTCATCACATAGAAGATCATATTGGGTAAAGACTGAAGAAAACCTCCAAAACTCACCAGACACATGTAACACAAGTGATCCTGGGGAAGACTGGATCACAGGGTTTTGTCCTCGTTCGCCCTGACACCGGTACTCTCCACTGTCTGACTCACTTACAGACAGCAGGATGTGCTTTTGTTGGCTTTCAGTACTGCGGGCATAGAGGCTCTCTAATCTTCCCTGGGTGTTTCTGCTCCATGAATATCTCCAGCCAGACCCATTCCTGATGTCACAAGCTAAGCTAACAGTTTCTCCTGTGAACATCACTGAGGCTGGGGGATCTGTGACTATGACAGCCTGAGGACGATCAGCTGAAATGGAGATGAGAACATTGAAGAGATGTTATTTTAATGTTTTATTTCATGTCATTTTTTGAAGCAAATAACTAAAAACACAGAACCACTATTTGAGGGGATTAGTTTTCAATTACACTACTCACCAGAGACTATTATGGTATGGATGTTACTGAAAGGTCGCTCATGTCCTTTTACAGCTTCACACTGATACATTCCGCTCTGTCTCTCTTCCGCAGCACTCAGGACCAACACAGACACAGAGCCGTTACTACTGGAAGCTTGAATTTGTTTTAGACCCCCCTGTCTGTATCTCATCCACACAAATGTCCATCCCTCCGATTCAATAACCTGACAGGTGAGAGTAATTGTCTCTCCTGGGAACACATCTGGCCATGGAGGATTAGCAGTCAGACGAACAGCAGGACTTGACTGTGCAGCTGAAACAGTTATAAAAAACAGAATCAAACAGTTTTACAATGCAAAGTTTGGGTTGATAGATTTTATCAATGAAAAATATGCATTCAGATTTTAAATTTAAATTTAAATGGACTACATTACATTTCCGAAATGTAAAATTTCCCTATATATCCTAAACAACTTTGAGTTTGTCAGAAAGAATGGGTTTTGGAGTGTTGTCATGCTCTTTATGAATTCTGGTTTATAAATGCTGTGCAATGTTCCACAAATAAAATGCATGGTAATTATGTCCCTGTCAAAACATAGATCTGAGGAACTTAATATCTATACCTTTGTGTACACCAACAACCACCAATGCTGTGGCATCTGAAACAGGGAGAAAGAAAAGTAAATTGCAATATCTGATCCAGTGTGAATGAACGTTAGTATAAAACGATTTTATTACACTCTCAGTAAAAACGGTTCTTTGGCTTGTCTTCATAGGGGAACCATTTTAGTTCTCATGGAACCCTCTATGGTTGGTGTGAGAAATGTGAAAGCTCCCAGACTGAACCATTTTGCCTGACAAAGAACTCTTGAACTAGTCGGGGTCCCTCCATGGAGACACAGAAGACCCTTTTTGAACCCTTTTTTTCTGAGAGTGTATTTTCACATTAAAAACACCAATCCTTTTTTTTTTTTTTTTGCAATGCTGTATAATGTTGTCCAGTTTTTCAGTAGCTAAATGTTCTTGATAGCGTGATATTTTCACTCACTCTATCTTTCATGCAGTATGGTAACTTTATAAGCTCACACCAGTTCAGCGATTATTGAAGTGGGATTGTTCAGACACAAGAAACAGTCACACGTTTGAAAGTATGTGTTTCATGTTTTCATAAATTTAATTGTGAAGAACTATGCCACTTCCAAAGTATTGTGCAGTCAAATTTACAGATTAGCAGTCACAATAATACTCAGCAACACTTCTGCCCATAACAGGAATTATACATTTATTCAGATTTTCCACAACATAGCTGTTTTTGTAATGTCTCACATACTATACGTATTATGCATTGTAATCATAATTCATATGTTACCAGATAATTATTGCTTGAAATTGCATTATTAAAATACTTCTACTTACAAAGCAGAAAGAACATGGTGTCCAGCTTCATCTTGATTACTAATACTGTGCAAATGCCCCACTAGAAACCACGAGGACGTTTTCGTTCACCTCAGTTTCCACAACCCTTTGCAAAGAGGAAATGCAACAGGCACAGCAGTGACACAGCTGAAACAAATGCAGTGCCTGCATGTAGTTATGGTCTCTTCGGGCCCCTTAGAAAAATGCAGAAATTCATTTAAAATAGTTGCAATGTCTTTAAATCAGTTCTTCACAATATTGTGCTTTAGGTGTAAAACCTTTTCCTTGTACGATGCTGTGGTTGTTAGGTTTGTGTTGTTGAGTTAGAACAGGTATACTCTGTGATCTACTGTTGTGTGTGCTTGGTGCTTGTAAACACAACAGTGCAGAGTGTATAATAAATCTCTGCTGGTTGTTTTATTGAGTTTTTCTATGGAATTAGGGGATTGAGTGAATGCACAACCACAATATTAATCATTTTGCAGTTAATTAGATTTCAATCAGGATAACTCACACATTTATATTACATATTTTAATGAATATGAAATGTAATTATTTTTGGTTTGGCGCTGTATGCATCTGCTTTAGGTACTTCTGTGCATGTACCAGCGTGCACTAACCTATTAGACAGGGAGCACGATACACCTCCCCCACTAACAGGAGGAATACCAACTGAAGTCTGAGACGCATAGACATCACCAGACGCTGGGTATCTTCCCTGGTGATGCTCTGCCAGGCCTGTACTGCAGCCATCTTCAGTTCCTGTTTGTTTCGGGGAATTTTTGCCTTCAGTCTCCTCTTCAGCATGTAAAATGCATGTTCAATTGGATTTAGATCCGGTGACTGACTCGGCCAGTCAAGGATTTTCCACTTTTTGGCCATCAAAAACCCCTTTGTTGCTTTAGCAGTATGTTTCGGGTCATTGTCTTGTTGCATGATGAAGTGCCGTCCAATGAGTTTGTAGGCATTTGGTTTTATCTGAGCAGATAAAATGTTTCTGTAGACTTCAGAATTCATTGTTCTACTTCTGTCTGCAGTCACATCATCGATGAAGACAAGTGAGCCCGTTCCACTGGCAGCCATATAGGCCCAAGCCATAACACCCCCTCCACCATGTTTCACGGATGATGTGGTATGCTTTGGATCATGGGCATTTCCTTTTTTTCTCCACACTTTCCTCTTTCCAGCACTCTGGTACATGTTAATCTTTGTCTCATCTGTCCTCAAGATTCTGTTCCAGAAGTCTTGGAGCTCTTTTAGGTGCTTTTTAGCAAACTGTAATCTCGACTTTCTGTTCTTCAGGCTTATTGGTGGTTTGCAATCTGGTAGTGTACCCTCTGTAGTCCTGCTGGTGTAGTCTTTTACGTATGGTAGGCTTTGACACATCCAGGAGAGTGTTTTGATCTGTTGGGCTTTTGTCAGGGGGGTTTTCTTCACCATAGATCGTATTCTCGGGTCAACCACTACAGTGGTCTTTTGACATAATTGAGTTCACCAGTCGTTTTTTTCTTGTTAATGATGAACCAAATTGTTGACTTGGGCACGCCCAGGGTTTTTGCAATGTTCCTGATTGGTTGATTTTCATTTCTGAGCCTTATGACGGCCAGCTTAATTTGCATCGACACTGCTGTTGTCATGTTGTAAATGGTAAATGGACTGCATTTATATAGCGCTTTTATCCAAAGTGCTTTTCAATTGAAGGCTCTCATTCGCCAGAGCAGTTAGGGGTTAGGTGTCTTGCTCATGCACACTTCGACATCCCCAGGGCGGGGTTTGAACTGGCAACTCTCCGACTGCCAGACAATCGGTCTTACCTCTTCAGCTATGTCGCCCCCAGCCTTATACCTTACAGGCAAGGTGATTCCAAGTAGAAAGATGCTACACTGACAAAATATCAAAGGCATTAATAGGAAAACCAGCACAACTCTGCTCCAGATGATATGAATGCATTACATATAATATTGTAGGCATTTAGCAGATGCTCTTATCCAGAGCAACTTACACAACTTTTCTGTATACAGTAGCATTTACATCCAATTATACAGCTGGATATACACTGAAGCAATGCAGGTGAAGTACTTTGCTCAAGGGTGCAACGGCAGTGTCCTACCCAAGAATCAAACCTGTGACATTCAGGTTGGAAGACCAGTTCCTTACCCGTTACCCTTAACCTTTGTTTTACTTTATTTTTGCATTACCTTCATTATTTTAAAATAGAACACATCCTCAAAGTGGGCTTTTTACTCCCTTTCTATGGTGTGTTACAATTTGCCACTACTGTTTAGTTTTCTGTGTTGGTACTTTTCTGTTATAGGTTGCAGGTGGTCAGGCAGTTTTCTTGTTTGAGACATTTTTAGATGGTTAGGCCAGAAAGTCAACTGTGGTTTCTTTTAGATTGGAGTAGACTAGCTCTGGTCTGTTTTCTGCCTGAACCATCCTGTTCAGCCTACTTATGGCAATGTTTTCTGTTTTGTTGTCTCATTGTTTGTAATAAATCTTCTATTTTTGTATATAGATTTTGACTCCTTGTTTAGTTTGTTATGTTGTAGTCCCTGGTTATTGGAACTTCGGTTGGATTTTGGGACGTAACAGTGTCCTACTGGGGAATTGAACCGGGGATCTTTAGGTTACAAGACCAGCTTCTTACCCATTGTACTACTCTGCCTCCCCAATTATTTTCAGGAGCCATCTTGATTGCTCTGCTCTTAATAGTCATTCCGAGACCACGCAAACATGTCCTCTCCTCAAGGATACGTATGCCAATTCACTGCTTCTTTTCACATCGCAGTGCATGAGCTGGGCTTGCACTGGTATGAGCTGGAAGAAGAAGCTTCTTGTTCAGCTTGTGTTTTTGTGGGTGTGTGTGTGTGCACGCGTGTGTTTGTGTGTGTGTGTGTGCATGCATGTGCTTGTGTGTGTGTGTGTGTGAGAAACAGACAGTCAAACAGTGTAATGTCATATATTTTTTTATGTAGTTCAAGGTGACTATAGACTGTTCAACAATAATTGACACAAATGTGATGTTAAACACAAAGCACTGTTTTTACGGACTACAAACGGTGTTAGGGACCGTTCTCACAGCTCTCTTTCCGAAGTGGTTGCCCTGGTAACGTGCTAATCTATTTTTAAGGTGGCACTATCAGTGAGATACACCAGCAGCAGATCTCAAAGGCTGCGCTGAAACTAGTAAAGGCCGTGTGGTCGGGCACTGTCGCATCAAGAAACCAAGCGGCAAACGGGTGCAGAGTGAAAGAGGATATGGGTTTTTTTTTGTTCGTTGTTTTTTTTCTTCAAAATTCTCCATCACAAGCATCTTACTTTTCGTCCGACCTAATAATAGAGGCAATCGCGATGACCACAGCGTAGGCAATGCACTTATCTGATGTCTAAAGCAAGAATGAAGCCTCATGACATATTTCTGTGCTTTCCAATTTGTAAGTAAAACTTTGTGTTTATTGTTGCACTGCTGGCTTTTTCTCCATTTGATGTTTGTAACTGATTTGATGTTTGTTGACTGTCTTGTGTAACTTCATAACTTTGTGTTTTATGTCAGGTCCCCCTTGCAAAAGCAATTTAGATCTCAGTGGGGTTTTTCCTGGTTAAATAAAGAAATCTACATTTCATATGAACATGTAGACGTGGTGAACTAAATGAAAGAATACATGTATGGTTAAGACTGACTAAAGTGACATTATTATGATTTTATATATTATGCCTTGAATCTTACTGATCATGATATGATAGGTCATGCAGTGCTTCCATATATATACAGACCTAACACACGTGATCTGGCCGAACAATGGTGTAACTTCATCACTCACTCAGTCACTCACTCAGTCACAGACATTCGCATTTGTAGGGCTGGCCCCCCTGTTGCGGTCCAGCCAATAAATGAAAGAATACATCAGTGGTGGCTGGTGACTTAAAAAATTGGGGAGGACAGGAAGAAAACCAACCCATGGCGTCATGTTATTTTACACTAGTTGGCTACTTATCTCTACTTTCTTATGTTCAAGTTATGTTATGTTATTATGTTCAAATGTAGCAATAATCCAACTAGCAACCTAATGCAAACTTACTATACAACTAAGGTAAGTAATGCACCTGAGGTGTATCCCCATCTTCCATAAGGAACAAATATCATATTATCATTTATACAATGGCTTGGCTAAACACTCGATTCTGATTGGTCCAAGGGTGGGCATTATTTCTCAGTAAAGTTTTGTTCTGCAATGTCAATAAGTTTTATTAAAGGAAAAGGTTTTGTGTCTGTACCTCGGTCTCTCCTTGAACAAGGTTGTCAAAGTTTCCAGTTGTAATGCAGTGCCAAATTGTTTTGGAAATCAAATTTTGACTTGTCTGGTGTATTCCTTATTTGGTCACCACCAACCAATATTTTAATAATATTTTTAAAATAATTTATAGAGAATGCCTGCTGTACAGTTGAACAGAGCATATCTGTGTAGTTGTTCATTTTCACCACTAGGGTGCACCAGGAACCAGAATTCTAAACTGCTGGATATTGAAGGGGCAGTTCACTTTTTGAATTTAATTAATTTAATTCTCCTCTCCCTGTCTCAGTGCGCCCGCCCCTGTGCTTGCAATCTCCCCCCGGTCTGTGAACTCTATCAAACCTCTTTAAATGTAACCCTTTTAACCCTTTATGTTGGGGGTCCCCTGGAGGGGGGTCCCTGCATTGAAAACGGTTGAAAGCCCTGATTCAAAGATTCAAAACAAGAGCATATCCTTAATTTAACCCCAGACCAGCTTGGTTGGCTGCATTTGTAAAAACTCAGAATGTCGACAGATTTTCCCGTCACATAAAGAATACAAATTGCATAATGTTCAAAAGCATTTGAAATCTGTAATTGAAATACTGCCCGTCCCTTTGTGCTGAACTGTGGAAATGAGACCTAAATACGAAACGTCCACCGGGGCAGGAAACTAACTTCTTCGTCCGCCGTCCTCAGTGGCTGACCCACTGCAGAATCCCCCAGCAAGTTTCACCTTCATACCAGTTTAGAATAGGGCAGGACCTCCGAGTGATGGGTTGGTTCCCTGCCAAAGTGGCCGGTAGAGTGGACCGACGTACCAGCCACAGATGAACCGCACCGGCATTTGGCTGGTGGCTGGTGTTGCAGTAATTCCCCACTCTTCTGTCCAGCTCTAAAGTTGTCCCTCTACCCTGGTCCTGGAAGGCTGCTGGATGAGCAGATTCTCGCTGTTATCCAGCACTCCATTGATAAATGGAGCCAGGACGGAGTGTGGCACAGTGGGTAAGGAACTGCGCTTGTAACCGAAAGGTCGCAGGTTCGATTCCCGGGTAAGGACACTGCCGTTGTACCCTTGAGCAAGGTACTTAACCTGCATTGCTTCAGTATATATCCAGCTGTATAAATGGATACAATGTAAAGTGCCATGTAAAAAGTTGTGTAAGTCGCTCTGGATAAGAGCGTCTGCTAAATGCCTGTAATGTAATGTAATGTAATGTAATAAATCAGAGCAGTTTGTTGCTGTTCTCTCACTTCACCATGTTTATTGGGTCTGACATTATTGCTGATTTTTTTTCAGGCTTACTTCGCCCAGTTTGGAATAGCCAGTCGTGTTTGCGCCACAAACCTCATGCGTTTGGGAAAGTGCAGATAAGCGTGGTGATAAGTGGACCAGCCGCGGAGCCAGCAGCATGTTTGGCTATGACTCCGTCGTCCCTGAGGTCATTTTACTCTGGTTTCCATGTCTTTTCTCTTCCCCTTTCATACGGTTAAATCAAAGCTGAGAATAAGCACTTAAATTAGGGGTTCTCAACCCAGGTCCTGTTGATCAACAGGGTGCATCCAGGGCCGAATTAAGATGACATGGGCCTCGGGACTAGGACAACCTTTACTACTGCCTGGGTGACCCTGTGCATTAATCCAGGCCTGGGTCTGCCACCGTCTGTTTTCAGAAGCCAACTTAGATTCAAGTAACCACATGAGTTGGATTAACTGTAGTTAACTACTTTAACTGACCAATTAAGCACTGGGTAATGAAATGAAAAGGGGGATTCAGTATAGCCCCACAGGACCTGGGTTGAGAACTCCTGGATAAGAAGCATATTAAATTATTTAATGCATTTTCATCAAGTTTCATCAACTTCAACAACAATTTTCCACAACACAGGACCAGAGTCATATTTTACAGGATTACTGTGGAAACTATAAAAACAGAGCAGGAAATTAATAGGGTGGTTCAACTGCATATCATTATTTAATGTGCAACATAGTGACCTTAAAATACATATGATATGAAAACATATAGTAGGATATAGTGGCATGTACCTATAGCGAGAATATATTCCCTCACATATGAAGTCTGACAGTTTGTGAAAGTATCGTGGTTTTTTAGTTTAGTACTTGTCGGTCACAGGTTTCTGTCCTGACCTTCTGTTTCTGTGGCAGGGTCTATTTCCTCATACACAGCATTGGCTGTTAATCCATGATCTGGAGAAGAGAGCAGAGAAAGGTGAAGATTCAACTCACACGTGGCACACAGTGTGACCGGACGAGAACTCAGAAAGACCGGTCCTCACCTGCGCTGTTGTAGTCTGCATTTACCCTGGAGTAAAACTCGCCCCCATCCGGCTGATTTTTAATTCGGCCTTTTCACAAACATAAACAATGGCAAACATGCAATAACACAGAGAATTGTCAACATAGAATAATTGGAAATAAATAATATAAAAATATATCAATAAATCAGGAAATGAATAAAGAAATATAAATGTATGTGCATTTTTTCTTAAAGTATTTTTAAAATTCATTTTCCAATTCATTTTCACTATGAGTGTGTGAGTGTACGAGTGGTGTGTGTGCCCTCTGATGGACTAGCGACCAGTCCAGGGTGAATTCCTGCTTCTCGTCCAATGCATGCTGGGATAGGATCCAGCACTCCCCACGACGCAAACCAGGAATTAGCGGTTAGATAAGTTAGATAGTGGATGGATGAGTTTATTTTCATGTTTATTTATTATTTTATTTCCATACATATTTCTCTATTTATTTTCTTTTTTTTTTGGAATACATGTATTCATCTATGTCCAGCATTTCTTTCAATGTTTGAGAAACTGACTTCTCTATTAAAGTACTTGCTCACATTGAGAAATGTTGTCTGTTGTTCTGATCGCATGGAATGGCGGAACTTCACACTTGGTGGGCGAACCAAGGCAAGTTGATTGTCCGATTGTGCTCATCAAAAAAATCAGAAATAAATAGGGAAATATATATAAAAATAAATGAATAAATAAATGTGAAAATCTGAAAATTACTTGAAATTAAAGAAAAATATAATTACATTTTTTACACATTTTTGCACACACATTTGCATTACTATATTATTTTACAGATTTATTTATGTACTTTTAGACTATTTATTTTTAGATTGTTTTATTTCTTTTTATTTTTCACATTTATTTATTTATTTGTTGATTAATTTATTTATCATTGTGGCACTCTCTGTGTTCCATACTACTCACCTGGATCAATGAATACATAAATAGAGGAATGAACTGAATACAATAATATAATGGTCAAGAAACTATAACAATTAAATTTAATTCCATGAGCAGTTGTCTGTTCAATGGGTGATTTTATACTTCTGAATTCTCATGCTTTTATCATTTACTTGCAATGCTGATATTATTAGACAGCTTTTAAAGTGTAATGTGTAAATAATAGTGTAATGTATAGACGTGTTCAATGAGTGCTACTACACACCTGATGTCCTGCATTTCTTAGAGCGTTGAACTGCCAGCACCACCAGGGTTATGAAAATTATGACAGAACCAGTAAGAACCACAATAAAGTACAGCCCTGCAGAGGTAGAAGAGCAAGGTTATGTGAGATAAAATATAATATTTCAAAAGTATTGAAATCATTTAAATGATTCCAATTTCATGGCAAATATTACAAAATTGTGCAATTTATTTATGTTAGGAAAAATTATTTAGAATAATTTGCTTTGCTGCATTTGTCATATTGATAAACATTGCAAATATTTCAAATTTGTGCATTTACATACAGTGTCATCCAAATTTGTTCACACACCCCTGATGAAGTTGAGAAATGCTGCATAAACAATACAGATAATTAGCTATACTGTGTATAATAAATGGTAGAATTGCACAATTTTATAATAATAGAATTGCCCAGAGAAAAACACCCGGTTCCAATCAGAGTTTGGCAGGAGGACTGGCTACAAGCTCAGACCCAAAGTTCTGAAGGACCTGGAAAAATTCAATAGTCAGTGACCCTTCCCATGTGGTCCCCAATCTCATGAAACGCTATGTAAGACAACTCAGTGCAGAACGGGTGCTGCGTATTGAAAATGGGTGTGAATATTGTGACACACATCTCTTACAGTCTTGATAAAATTACCAAATTTTGAGCATGCCTTCTTTGTTCATCTTTATCAAGCAAGGGCATTAATAATTTTGGAGGGCACTGTGTGTATTTTCCCTTTTTCATGTATGCCTTGATTGAAGATATATATATGTATAGTCATTCAGATTCAGTATGGGAATGGACACAAATAATACACAGTTTAACACATTTCATTTACATTTCTGCTTGATTATCTTAAATCAAGAAGTCAAGTAATATTAGAGAATAATACGTGAGGATCTATAAAGCACAAGGGTACAATGGATATTTAAATGGATTTAACCCTTCACTTGTCTGTGGTCTCAATTATAAATTGCTTTATAACTTACTGATATTGCTTGGCATGAAGCCTTCACTGATGAGGGAGTAGTACGGTCTGTCTGTCCTGTTCCCACTACATCTATATTCACCATCAGAGGAGCTATCCCAGAATCCCACTGTGTGCCTCTCTCCAGTGTGGTTTAGTGAGATCTGTGTTCCGTCTCTGTACCACGTGTAGTTCCAGTCAGCAGAAGTAAAGCCCTGAAGCTCACACCTCATTGCTAGAGTGCCTTTAGTGATGAAGACCCCCATCCATCCTTCATCCAGGGTCACTACTGCCTGAGGCAAAGCTGCAAGATCATACATTGCTTATCATCCAACTCAACGTGTTATACGGGGAAAAAAAGATACAGGACATGGAATCTATAATCCACTAGGCCTTACATTGCATGATTAATAGCAGAAAGTTACTGTAGTTGGAGTGAATGGTCTCTCTCCCTATCGTGGCACATGATAGCAAAAAAAGGGAATTCCTCTTCACATTGGTGGACAGCTGATGAAATTTGTTGCCTTCTTAATAGGTGTATGTAGTGTGCTGTACTCCAGTTATAATATGTCAGAACCATGTTGCTGTTTGACATCAAAGTGAGTAATCGGGCAGGCTTTATAACCAATAGGAGCTTGCGAGTGAACTCATGAATGGAACAATTATCTAGGAATTGTATGCCTAATACTGTATTAGGTTGTTTTAATTATTTTTATAAAATTACTCACCCATTTTGTTTCAGGCCTAATAACTCAACAGGCCTGACAACACAATCATGCTCTAAATTGTGTTACCGGGTAAAAATGGTAATAAGCAGCAATTTATTCATCCTATCAACTGGCACCACACAGCCCTGTAGTGAGGGGTAAGGCTGTGATTCTGTGAGTCCAGCACATTCTCATAAAAAATAACGACTGGGCTTCAGATTTATCACAGAAAGTAGTTATATGACATCATGAATTAATTTGCACATTTCAGTGTTTTAAGGGCATTAATTTGCATATATATCCCCGTTCATTATATTCCCATTGCTCATGAGAGGCAGCTGATTGGCAGCTCTCTCTCACTCCTCTTAACTCAATTATGGCACCAATAACTGCCAAATGGTTTTTTTCAAAATCTCAGTCAAGGCAACAGTATTTACTCGGTTAATGTAAGGCAGTGCAAGCCAGACACACACAAAATTGTAAATAGTGGCAAAGAGTTTGCAGTTGAAATGTATCAGTTTACTGTGGACATGCAAAATAAATCATATTTACCTCGTACAGTCAATGTAGCAGAGCTGCCAATCAGAGAGTGTACAGATGCTCTCCTTGTAAGTTCTCCTCTGCAGGTGTACAGTCCAGCATGTGACTGATCAGCAGAGAGGATTGTGTATGTGTCTCCATTTACACTGCTCGAGTTAGCCTTGTCTACAGGAAGCTCCCGTCCATCTCTGTACCATTTATACTTCCACTCTGCAGAGCTGCCCTGAATTACACACCTCAGAGTCACTGTTTCATTGGGGAAGACCTCTGTCCATCCAGACTGTATGATCAGATATGTTTGAGGTAATACTGTAAATCAATACAATTTTAATTATAAACTGAAAATATCATAAAACACTCATGTTTTTATTAAATATAAAGCACATAAATAAACCATATTCTACTATTTAATATTCTCACCAGATATTTCTAAAGTCAGAGGATCACTGTAGTCTGAGTAAAAAGGTTTTTCCTCTTGCAGCTCTACAGCGGTACTCTCCACTGTGGGCCAGAGCAGCACCGCTGATGGTGAAACTGGACCCATCAGTCCGGCTGCTGTCAGTGTTGGGCACAGTGTGTCTCAGTGGGTCTTTGTACCAGAGATACTCCCAGCCAGCAGGATCTCCCCAAACCCACAGCTCAGGGTGAC
>NW_026986539.1:0-18834 GCF_018555375.3 Anguilla rostrata
ACTCTGTACAAGAGGTCAAAAGGCCAGGACTTGGGCATGGTCCATAGGGTGGCTGAGCTACATACAAGCGCCCCCATGTGGAAGGGAGGTCCACCCCATTCATGGAAGCTTCTAACCTGTGATCTCTCCTCTACCTGTTATCCTTTTTGGTATATACCTATCTGAATCCATATATATGTACTGTAGCACAGGTATCATCAAAATTTGCATGGGTGCAAGTAGCAAAGTAGCTTATCAAGAAGTCTAAGTTTGCCATTCTGCCCATGCAAAAACATGTACGGGCATTTAGGCGATGTGGTCAGATGAGTCATCCTTTACCATATTCTCGTTAAGTGGGTGAGTGCACGTGTGGCACTGAATGATTGACTCCTACAGTGAGGGGGTCTGGTGGCTCTGTTATGCCGTGGAAGACATGATTTGGATCCACTTGTCCCCTTAGAGAGAAGGGCCACTGCAAATTAATGCAAAGCTTTTGATCACCTATTGAGTTGATCACCTTTATCCTATCATTTCTATTCTGACGGGAGTGGTATCTTCCAGGATGACAATGCCCCCATACTCTGGGCACAAGGGGTCACTGAATGGTTTGACGTAGCTCAGGAGGTAAGACCGAGTGTCTGGCAGTTGGAGGGTTGCCGGTTCAAACCCCACCCTGGGCGTGTCGAAGTGTCCTTGAGCAAGACACCTAACCCCCAACTGCTCTGGCGAATGAGAGGCATCAATTGTAAAGCGCTTTGGATAAAAGCGCTATATAAATGCAGTCCATTACCATTACCATTATTAAAATGATCTAAATCACATGCTATGGCCTTCGCAGTCACCAGATCTCAACCCAGATGAACACCTGTGGGAAATTATGGGGCCAACCTCTTAGACAGCGCTCTCCACCACCGCCATCAAAACACCAAATTAAGAAATATCTTGATGAAGAATGTTGTTCCACCCCCCCAGCGGACTTCCAGAGACTTGTAGTATCTATGCCATGGTGAATTGAAGCTTTTCTGGCAGCTTGTGGTTTCCAAACACCTTACTAAGACACTTTGTGTTTTTATTTTATAAATAAAAAATAAAAAGTTAATAAAATGTAGCATCATTTCTCTTACCTCGATAAGCAGAGAGTGTTTCTGACACATTTCTGTGTCTCACTTGCAGTTCCTCCAACTTTCTTTCGGTTCCTGAGTCATATAAAGAGGAATATTATTATCACAATAACTCAGATTTTTCGTAAGTCTGTATTTTTGTAGATCTATTGCAAATATTTAGACATATATATCAATCCATCCATCCATTATCTATACCTGCTTATCCTGAGCAGGGTCGCAGGGGGTGCTGGAGCCTATCCCAGCATGCATTGGGCGAGAGGCAGGAATACACCCTGGACAGGCTGCCAATCTTTTGAGCAATTTAGAGTGTCCAATTAGCCCACCTGCATGTCTTTGGACTGTGGGAGGACACCGGAGTACCCGGAGGAAACCCACGCGGACACGCCCAATGCATGCTGGGATAAGCTCCAACACCCCCAGCAACCCTGCTCAGGATAAGCGAGTATAGATAATGGATGGATGCATTGATATATATATATATATGAGGCATTGCGGTTCAGTTGGTAGCACTGGTCATATAAACACTGGTCTTGTATGTCGTCTGGAAGGCAATGGATAGGACATTCTGCACCGCTAAAGTAAAATGGACGATGTGCCTTTCTATTAGCTTTTCCCAAGTGACCCGTGAGCCTTTCCCTCTCCAAGATCTACCCCTCAAATAGTACATTAAGAACTTAAGTTTATAAATGTGTAGTATTCTTGTTAAATTAAGTTTGGCCGTTTAAAAGTTAGGCGTATGTGTGCTTCTTCACATTCAGCCACAAGTCTGCGGTTTCAGACTGACCTGCCAGCCTCTGCTCCACAGAAGACAGAGAGATGGAGAGTTCCCTGTTCTCCTCCTCCAGGGCGTCCAATCGGTTGCTTTTCTGAACGTCTGTGGCAGGAAGGCAGATTTAAGAAATGGTGGGAATTTGAATTAGAAGATTTATATTTACTGTTGTTTGGCTCCAAAACTTAATGTTGTAGTCTAATGAAACTTCAGTTGTGTGATACCATCTGTAATGAGAATTATTATTATTATTATTGTTTTTGTTGTTGTTTTTAGTATTATAGTAGTGGTTCAGAGGAGGGTTAGCCTGGTAAGAAGGTGACTAGAGGGAAGCTGGTGACACTCACACAGGATCCCCAGGGCAGTGAGACCACCCAGCAGAGCGAGGCAGAGTACAGCTAGCAGGGCCAGGCTGCACCTGCAGGGGGCGCCACTGTTCTCTGCTGCAGAAAGAGGAGAGGATCCTGTGTGTTCTGTACACAACAAAGAGGAGGCATGCCAGAGAGCATGAATGCCAGTAAACATGAGTTATATATCAATGTTACACCAGGTCAATCAATCAATCAATCAATCAATCTATCTATCTATCTATCTCTGTGTCTCGGTCTGTCTGTCTGTCAAACTATCTATCTGCGTGAAGTCAAAATCCTTCCAAAATTAAGATGGCATTTATTTTGCATTAAATCCTTGTGTTAGTTAAGCTGTATAAAGCAGTATTCAGCAGAAAATACATCATATATCATTTAAAAACCCAAACCTAATATTATGTATGTGTATTTTAGAAATTCCAAATTGTTGTTTGTAAATTGTTGTTTTAAAAAATTTTTTTTAAATGTCATTCTATTAGGCCCCTCGATCTCAAACACTTCAGATTTCAGGAAAATCAGGTCATGCCAGAAATGTTTAGTCTTGAGATAAATCATTCTCTGATACAATTTTCCACATTAGTAGGCAGAATTAGGAACAGGGGAGTTTCACTGACCAATGTCAATGAAACTCATTAACATTAGAACTATTTGAAATTCAATTATTGATATCAAGAATACTTATTTTAACAAGTTAAAATGGAATTGTTGACATCAGGAATTCAAATTATTTCTTGTTAAAATTGAATTCTTGTTATCAAGCATTTGAATTATAACTAGTTAAAACTGAATTCTTGATATGAAAAACACGTTGAATTAAAGCTCAAACGACTTTGCCATGTGTTTTACAATGCTTGCCTTGTAGATTTGACGGTACTCTCTTCACTAACCCTGCACACAGCCGTGAGTCACAAAGGCACACTCATGATCTGGCTAATTGCCCGTCCAGACCATGCCGTAACAAAGTGAGAAAACGCTTAAGATCACCATGCGTCTGCTACTTTTCCAGCCTCGCCTGTTTCCACCGGTCAAAAAGTCTTGAAGGTCATACATCTGTCACAAAAAATAACAGGTCTGCCTACCCCAAACCTTTTTCCCCGTTTCTAACCCAGTGTTTTTTAATATGCTGTATGGTGTAAACTAAATTACATTATCATTTCTATCAGTTTATTGTATCAATGTTGGACAAGTCACCATGCAAGAGGTGTGAAAGATATGTCCTTTCGGAGGGCAAAATAATATATTTTTTTATAATATCAATTTTTATTATTTTGTTTAATAAATCAGACTATATTGATCTCAGTGAGGATTCATTATTACATCTACAGAAGACATAAAGCACTCAAAGTCTGTTATTAATATAGACATAGGATATAAAACAATGAACACAAAACATTATCACAATCATGCTCGTTTGTACAGTAACAGCAGTAGAAGTGCATCACTGGAACCTGTAGTGCTTGTAATTTACAAGAAAATTTCTACTAAAACATGTCCAAATATGTGGTTTCTGTTGGATTTGTGATTTAAAAAAAAACATAAATTGCACAAAATATAACATATGGCATATTTGAGCCCAGAGGACATCTCATGAAATCATTTCTGACAACCCTTATTCCCAATGTGGTCCTCCATGGAAACAAATAAACTATTTTTTGAAAATGAAGAACAGCATCTGTCTCTCTGTAAACTTTCGCATCAAATGTAAAACATTGGTCCTAGCGTACCAGGCAGTCAAGGGATCAGCCCCAGCATACCTCCACAAGATCCTCAAACCCTACATACCAACCAGACCCCTCCGTTCTGCTACCTCAGGACGCCTGGCACCTCCGCCTCTTCGCACCTGTGTTTCCCGAACACATCGACTGTCTGTTCTGGCCCCACAATGGTGGATAGACCTCCCCGTGGAGGTCAGAACAGCTGAGACACTGACCCACTTCAAGCGACAACTGAAGACTCACCTCTTCAGGCTGCACCTCTCCCCATCCCTCCCTACCTGCCTGTAATCTCTAAATGGACTGTAAGCTTAGGGTTGTAGGTAGCTGTTTCGTAGTTGACTTAAAATGAGTGCATTAACTAACTACTAGGTCAGTTTAACCTACAGGGTCCAAGCTTAACTATGCGGTTGTTCCCTGCACTTGGAACGGTACTTCTCTCTAGGGTTTTCGACACACTTGTTCCTGGTTTGGTTATACACTTTGTTGTATGTCGCTCTGGATAAGAGCGTCTGCCAAATGCCTGTAATGTAATGTAACGTAAACGTCGTAAATAAAGTGAACTAAGTGAGTTCTGATGCATATACTGAATATACTAACCGACAGGGAAGTTCTGTTTCTCTCCTGACTCCTGCTCAGCAGCATTGGCATAGATATCCTGATCTCCTGTGGAAGAAAGAGAGATTTTGAACCCTTCGATTTGTAAGATCACAAATACGTGATTAGAACGTTCTTAACTGAACATTCTAATGCTGCTGTAACAATTGCCACTGGTGATGGACAGCGATGAGATCTAGAACACTGACTGAAAATATCAAAAATATATTTCACAAAACCGACTGCAGGCTTCATTTTCAGAGCAGCACAGCACAGTTTCTAAAACATCTCAGAACAACAATCCATCTACTCATGCTGTAGCCCTTCACAGTTTGGCATCTGTGTGATAGAAGAAAGGTCAAACGGCAACACAAAGATGAAAATGAAAATGAAAACTGAAAGTGCGCTGGCAGTTTGACGGTGAGTGTGAAGAAAGGGGCCTCTTTTTCGGTCCATTAAATATAATACACTGTTACTTGACAATAAATAAAGGAAAGCTGATTAAAAAGTAATTAAAGATAAGATGTGGAGAAGTTAGTATTCATTTTAGAGGGGTTCCCCTGGGTTATAAAATAAATGCTATGCTCACAGTCCTGAACTCCAGTAGGATATGCAGTACACTATTTTGAGACGTAAAATGACTGTGACAATTGAACTAATTTACAAAAAAAGCAACACACTGACAGAAGTAAGTTTTTAAAGAGTGATTGAGAGATTTTTTTCCAAGTCACCTACACAGTAAGACAATGGCATAACATGGCTGTTGAACAGGACTAAATCTTTCTGAAAGTATAACTGTTTGCTGTCTAACTTTTTGGGGTTGAACGCTACCTGTGTAAGCTCTGATTTCTGAGAGGAAAGGTACCCAGAACCAAGCCATAGGAGCGGACCAAGCACAGACAACAGCTATATTCCCTCAAAGAATTAGAGTAGAGCAAAAGTTCCCTGCACTTGAAACTGTACTTCCCTGTAGGGTTTTCAACACACTTTGTTGTATGTTGCTCTGGATAAGAGCGTCTGCCAAATGCCTGTAATGTAATGTAATGTAATGTAAAGAAAGGTCTCACCTTTGAAGAGATCTGCCCCTTGCCTCTCCTCCTGGTCAAAGAACACTTTTTCTGCATAGCTGTAGATGTCGTCCATCTCACATACTCGGCAGGGAGACACTGAAGTGAGGAAAGCTGCCTGTTCTGAGCTGTGCTGAATGGAAAAAAAAACACTTGATTAACATGACGGGGTGTCAGTGAAGGCAAACACCCCCCCCCCCCCTGTGACTACAAACAAAGAGGAAGTGGTGATATGTTCTCGCCAGACAGAAAATTTGAGAAATAAACGAGGAAACCGCAGTCAGCGCTACTGGTACTTAATGGGAAGACCGAAAGCAGTCATTTGAGGACGAACAGTTTATACAGCAGTGATCCTCAAACTCAAAATTCATTTTAGAGATTTCCACTGCCGTTAAACTCTGGATTTTTATTTATTTATTTTTCACCCTGAGAAGAATGGGAGGGTTATACAGAATGTGTTTTCTCAGCTCTGTGGGTGACCCACCCTCTCAAGCTGAGTAATTCAGTCATTTCAGAGCAGGGCTGCCCAACCCTGCTGCTGGAGATCTACCGTCCTGCAGGTTTTCATTTCAACCATAATTTTGCACACCAGGTTCTACTAATTAGCAGCTCAACAAGATCTATAGCTCCTTGTCACTCAAATCACGACCCTCAAGGTCCAAGAACTGCTGATTTTTACCTGGGAGTCAGGTGTGAAGACAATCTGGCCAATCAGTAGCACTAATTGTTCAGTTAATTATCAGGGGGAAAGAAAACCAGGGCCGGGTTTGGAAACGAGGGCCAGATTTAAGTATTAATGCTAGAGCTGTTGAATGAGGTGTGCTTTGTGAGGGCTAAAGTTAAAACCTGCAGGACAGTAGATCTCCCGGAGCAGGACTGTGTAGCGTCGTTCTGTTTCTTTAGCAGAACCTGAGAATAATGAATGCACTGGACACTAGAGGGCGCCAAACACTCACAGTCAGGCATTAAGCAGATTCTGAGAGTATTAAATACAGTGAACGCTAGAGGGCGACAAACACTCACAGTGAAGTACCGCTGTGCTCATTTTCCCTGACCTTCTGAGGTCAGAGCAGAGAGCAAGTGGCAGAAAATCAGAATAGAGATAGACGCTCCCTCATTTCCTTCCACATTCAGCCCATCTGACCCGGGGAGCCTGGAGGCCCTGCCATTTCAGGCAATGTTCTATTATTAAAGCTCTCAAATAACTGCTAAAGCAGCTTTTGTTTTTATACAAAACTACCCATTTGGATTGGGTGGTTCTATTTGAAACCAGGTTGTTGGGTGATCTCTGGATTCAGTGTAGTTTTCAGTCATTGTTGTCATAGATAATTACTTATTTAGTTCCGGTTGAACACGGCTTGTTTTGGTACATCTTTCGGCACCTTCTGTGCTGCCCAGCGCTGACGGGGTTAAAGTCGTTAACCTCTCCACTGACACGCACACATAGTCTGAGCCGGGCGTATGCGCCTGTGGGAATTAGCAACAGGCCCAAGAGCTCTGATTTAATCCAGATGGTCCCCCTTTACTTCTGGATTCTGGTCAAAGCACATATTTATAATTTATATTTGTGCAACACATGTATTGTGTTATAAATGTTACAGAACTTGAAGTGCTGTTATTCTTCAGATTTATATGGCAACACCACCCTCTTTTGGGAAAGTACAGCATGCACGCACACACACAAATATTATTATTATTATAATTATTATATAATGGAATATTCAATTAGAGACATTCAAATTTTTAAATTAATGAAAATCTTAGTGCATGGGATCCCTGGGGAAAGATACTAACCATAAACACTGAATTTATGACTGCAAAGCCAGGAAAAAATAATAAACAGAGGCATAGAAAACACAGAACACTAGAGGGTGCCAGGCACTCGTCCCTTCAGCATGTAGGTGACCTACTCATTTATTTACACCTTAAGTTGTACATGACCCAAGAAGCCTGGACATACTCCAGTTTGGGACATATTTGACAATTTAAAAAACATACAGTAACTTTCATAAAGAAGCAAAATGATTTGTACGTAACTGCCAACATAAGACTATATGTTACGACCCCATGGGTCTAGGGGTGCATGGGGTATGTAACTGGATGTTAAAATAGCCGGGCGATGTTAAGGCTGTATAGATGGTAACAACAATAAATCAAACACAGACAAAAGCAGCAACTCGGTGCATGGGTGTTTTACTGTGATAACAAAACAAAAAGGTGCAACAAGCTACTACCGGACATACAACATCCCAGACACACACTACCAGGGTCAACGGACGCTGGATGTTGCCAAAAGAACAGAAAAACAAGCTAGCTAAACCAGAGAGTAATTTAATCTAGTGTATCAAGTACACAAACAAAAGGCCTATCTACTCTAACTAGCAGACTGAAAACACAATTGGTTGGTAATCATCCCTAAGGACTAGTGGATCTATACACAACATAGCCTACGGGCATATGTACAGGAGCCCCCAGTCTTACCTGTCCCAAGCCTTGGAAGTGTACACAAAACAAGACAAGTTCAAATGAGTGATTAACATAGAGTCAAATACTACACAACACAGAGCAACAAGTCAGACATCCATTATTACAAACAGTCACGGTTTATATAGCAGAGGTGGCGAGTTCTGATTGGTTGTCCAGAATTGACACGGAGGGTGGGGATTGGTGAAGGTGGGACTTGGTGGATGGTGATTGACAGGTGAAGGCAGGGAAGTCCACACAAAAGAAACACATGGCACGTAACACTATACCACAGGACACATCAGGGAGTCCACAGGTACATTTACAGCACTTAATTACTATGGATATTACAAACAGTACCCACAGCACAAAATCTGCAGACACAACAAATGCTAGAAATACAAATGATACAAGAGAGGCACTTATGGAAACATCCAGAATTACATAACATGAGTTTAACAGACTTTCTCATCCAGAGTGACCCACAGGCACCCAATGCAAATGGCACACTGGTAAAATAGCTCACATAGTTTTAATAGGAAAGCACAGATTTAGAAAGATGACCACTGCACTGACAAAAAATGCTTGGCCTGCTGATGTATTCATGGACATATATAAATATGAACTTTAAAATACTGACAGCATATTAGTCTTTTTATGAGTCAGAGCCCGTGCTTCAGAGGATGTGGCTGCTGATTAGCCACCTCAGGGCGAAACAAGATATTCTGGGCCTGATTCGTTCAAATTCGAGGAAGTGTTTCACAGACAAACTTTTTTATTTTTCCACAAGAAGCATCAAACCAGTAAGCAGGGTTGTCGTCCCCCAGACTGGCGCAGTCTTCTCCGGACGGGTCCCCTGAGTCCATCCAGTTGTCCGGCTCTGTTTCCCACCAGTACCTGCAGGGGGGCAGAGAGACATGTGGTAACCTGCCCCAGCAGGGGCAACTGCAGCCCCACAGACCTAAGCCATCAACCATGACTCCTCCTTTCAGTCCTACTGCCCTTTGCTTATCTTGTCTTCTCTCTTGCTCTTACAGAGCTGCAGGGTAGCTGGTAATGGTTTTTGCAATTAGCAGTTAGCAATTAGCAACTACTTCACACATACATACCTACACACACACACACATACACACACACACAAGCGCACACACAAATGAAAATAAACTGAATAACAGCACATCGTGCACACCCTTTGGTTCTCCTGGGGCGAGAGTGTATCCCTCTGGTTTAGAATCTCCAGCATGCCCCACCTATTTATTTTACTTTACATTATTTTTATCCTGATACTGTATTTAACACTAAAAAGCAAACACCAGCAGACCCTGCAGCTCTCCAGGACCAGGGCTGTAGACCCCTGCATTAGGGGAATTATGCACAGGGGCCTTACTGGGTTCCGCTTCTGTCAAGAGGCGTACCGTCCACCCAAACCCACTGCCCCTCTGTGTCCTGGTCGCTCAGCCCAATCCAGTGCGTCTCACTAACCCTGGACGACACAAAATTCTGCTCAACGAAAAAGAGGAATGAAGAGATTAACTCAAAAAATATCTGAACAGTGCCAAGTGGGTCGACACAAATATCTCCAAAGCTTATTGATCACCAAGGCTTTCACACAGAATTCTGACGCAATGCGATATCAACTCGTTCTGCCTTCATGCAACGCTTGCCTTGAAAACAAAGCAGGACTATATAACATTTTTGTTTCGTGCATTTTGATTATTTTTAAAATTAAAAAATCTACCTTTACCAGAGAAGCTTAAACAAAAGTCTCAAGATATTGTCTTCCTGCCCTGTTCCAACTGTATCACGCACAAGACACAATTAAATATACATGATTCTGCCACTGTCACATGACACGTGACATTCCTGATCCTGATTGGCCGGGTCCTTTTCCATCACCTGTTCCTGTTGGTTGTTTATGACGACCAGATGTGCCCCCCACGAGGCGCAGTACTCCTGACTTTGAGACCAGTGCATCTTCTCAGTGGAGAAGTAGTAACACTTTCCCTGGTGTATTCTCCATCCAGTGAGGCATGCACATCCGTCCATAGCTGTGTGTGATATAGAGACAAGGGGCCAGAGATCAATACGGTACAGTGGCGTCTGCTAACATTACATTACTGGCATTTAGCAGACGCTCTAATCCAGAGCGACTTAGATTGTAATCAGTTATGCAGCTAGATATATACGGGAGCAATGCAGGTTAAGTACCTTGCTCAAGGGTACAACTGCAGGGTCCTACTAGGGAATCAAACCTGCGACCTTTAGGTTACAAGACCAACTCCTTAGCCATTATACTACACTGTCACACTTTAGGCATAACATTCTGCATACTCTCTACATTAAATAAAGATAACCTCTGCTTGCTACGATACACAAATGCGGTGTCCGAGTTTACAGCGATGTTCGTCTGTTTCCTGTGTCAGGGCATTTCCTCTAAGCTTCTCAGTTCTCAAAAGGGCGCAGTGCCTTTCTGAATAGTTGAAAAAAATTTTAACCTTTTTTTCCCCCGCATTTCACACAAAAAAGGTGCTAGCTGAGGCCCATTATCCGGAGGCTAGCCCTGGGACCCTGCTGAGAACAGTTAAAAGAAAGTTCTGGAACTCAGAAAAGAAGCTTAATGAACATACTCACTTAAACAGGGCCTCACTGTCAAATTAATACTGAAACCAAAATGGAAGGTTTACTTCGAAATGCAAAAATACCAGAAATCAGGCCTGGTAGTGGAATCTGCTGACATACAAACTGTAAATTGAATGGAGATTACGTAACCTCTTCTTGCTGCGATGACAAATGGTTTAGATGCTGATGTACATCTGTTTCTGTCTAATCAAAACCAAAATAGCTTTAGTTTGTGTTTGTTTTCTTCAAAAAAAACGAAAATATCTCAGGTGCGATTATGTCATTAAGACTGGTGAAAATGGGTTTAAATAAACCAAAAAGAATGAAATATTTAAAAGGAAACATAGTTTAAGTCATTTAATATGAAAACTGTATCTCTTCAAAAATATTGAAATAAAAAGGCTATGGTGTAACCTCCACAAATTTAATAAAGTAATTAACAAAAATAAAATAAAACAAAAAACTAAGCGTAGGACTCTCCCCTATGTTACCACAAATGTTACCACAAACACATGAAGCAAATTCCAAGAGTTGGGTGTCAACCTTCCGATGACACTCAACTCTTTCTCTCCTTCCTCCCCTCTGACATGTCTCCGCTCGCATCTCTGCTTGCCTGAGGGACATCCAGAGCTGGATGGATAACCACCATCTTAAGCTGAACCCAGGTAAGACAGAGATGATCTTCATCCCTGCTCCATCCTCTAACCTCCTTGACTTTTCCATTTCCCTAGGGGACACCGTGGTGTCATCATCACCCACCGCTAAAAACCTTGGAGTGGTGATGGACAACAGACTGTCCCTCTCCCAGAACATTACGGTGGTGAGTCGAACGTGCAGGTTCTTCCTGTACAACATCCGGAGAATCCGCCCCTTCCTCACCACCTACGCAACCCAGCTCCTGGGTTCAAGCGATGGTCTTGTCCCGCTTGGACTACTGCAACTCGCTGCTGGCTGGTCTGCCAGCATCCGCAATCAGACCCCTGCAGCTCATCTAGAATGCAGCAGCGCGTCTGGTCTACAACCCCCCCAGACATTCCCATGTCACCCCCCTGCTCACTGACCTCCACTGGCTGCCTGTTATGGCTCGCATCAAATTTAAGACCTTGGTGCTTTCATACCAGGCAGCTAAGGGGTCAGCACCAGGATACATCCAGAGGATCATCAGACCCTACACACCAGCCAGACCTCTCCGTTCTACCACCTCTGGACGCTTGGCACCTCCCCCTCTTCGTGTCTGTACTTCCCGCTCCCGTCTGCTGTCTGTCCTGGCCCCTCGCTGGTGGAATGACCCCCCCGTAGCAGTCAGAACAGCAGAGAATCTGACTACCTTCAAACGCAGACTAAAGACTCATCTCTTCAGATTGCACCTCCTCCCACCCCTCCCTAGCCTATAGTTTAGCTCAATGTACCTAGTTAGGCTAATAAAATCACGTTAGTTTTTATTTGGCAGGATTGTTTTTGTCTGATTCTGATTAGGCAAATGTGATTTCAGTGCTAGTTTGTACTTGGCAGGATTGTTTGTTTGCTGAACAGGTTACTCTACAGGGTTGGAGTCCTGATCTATGTGGTCACTTCTGGCACTGCGATCTTTACTTCACTCTAGTGTGTTTCTTTTGCACCTCTGCACCTTGAACTAATGCACTTGTTGTACGTCGCTCTGGATAAGAGCATCTGCTAAATGCCTGTAATGTAATGTAATGTAATGTAATGTCTATAAGCCGTCCCACTAAAAAGTGCAAAAGAAACAAAAATCCAAATGCATAAGGGTATACGATTAGGGTGTATTGTCACCTTCAAATGAATGGGGCCTTGACTAACAGGGGGCCTCAAAAAATATGTGAGTACAGGATTTTCTGGCCCAATGTGAGATCTTTTCATGGAGCCAAAATCCCTGGTTGCACCCCTGTTCCCCAGTAAAAACTTCCCCCTGCCCACAAGTAGTCTCCACTTCGTCAAGAGGAAACACAGACCAGAATGTCTACTGGCGCACCATGGTCACCACCATTACAACCTTTTCCCAGCAATTCTCCCAATTAAGTACTAACAAGGCTGTTGGCTATGATGACCATTTGTGAGTACATACTTCTGAGCAACGTAAAATCATTTGCTACATTTCTAATGCTACTTTAATAAAATTAATACTCATAATTTGTATAGTTTTTTTGTCATACACGCTCAATTCACATGATGGAACAAAAAAATTACCCCTTTAGATGCTGATTTCTGACAAAAACTCACCATTGTAATGGGAAATAGTTTTCAACAGATCTGTATGCTTGACTTGCAGTTCCTCCAGATTTTTCTTTATGTCTGATGCAGGAGAGAACAGAGAATCTGTGTGCCCTCACACTCATATTCGCAAAGAACAGTAAATGTTTTTTACTGTCTTATCAAAAGAACAAGTTTGCAAAGTCGGTGAACAAATGTTTGAAGCTTGCGGCAAAATGCAGCTCTATCCAAGAGGTCAAAAGGCCAGGACTTGGGCATGGTCCATAGGGTGGCCGAGCTACATACAAGCGCCCCCATGTGGCAGGGAGGTCCACCCCATTCATGGAAGCTTCTAACCTGTGATCTCTCCTCTACCTGTTATCCTTTTTGGTATATACCTATCTGAATAAATCCATATATATATGTACTGTAGCACGGGTATCGTCAAAATTTGCATGGGTGCAAATGAACCTGAAAGTAGTTTATCAAGAAGTCTGAGTTTGCCATTCTGCCCACGCAAAGACATGTACGGGCATTTAGGCCACTGTCTGTTGGAGGCAGTGCATGGGTTGTTTAAAATGAGTCACCGCAAATGCTCCAGTGCCGCACTCGATAAAGTGCACATGTGATGCTATTTCAGCCAATACAACACCTTAATGACAACTTTGTGGTTGGCATCTTTGTTTTGTGCGAGTTTGAAGGTGCAAAAACCCCAGGCACTGGTCTACAGAGGTGTGTAAAAAAGGCGATGAAGTCAGATGAGTCATCCTTCAGCATGCCTTCGATA
This sequence comes from Anguilla rostrata, assembly GCF_018555375.3. Classification (NCBI taxonomy): domain Eukaryota; kingdom Metazoa; phylum Chordata; class Actinopteri; order Anguilliformes; family Anguillidae; genus Anguilla; species Anguilla rostrata. The sequence continues at coordinate 13,694 of NW_026986539.1, forward strand.
AGTGGGTGAGTGCACGTGTGGCACTGAATGATTGACTCCTACACTGAGGGGGTCTGGTGGCTCTGTTATGCTGTGGGAGGCATGATTTGGATCCACTTGTCCCCTTAGAGAGAAGGACCACTGCAAATTAATGCAAAGCTATTCTGATTTGATCACATTTATCCTATCATTTCTATCCTGACGGGAGTGGTATCTTTCAGGACGACAATGCCCTCATACACTGGGCACGAGGGGTCACTGAATGGTTTGATGAGTATTAAGATGATCTAAATCACATGCTATGGCCTTCGCAGTCACCAGATCTCAACCCAGATGAACACCTGTGGGAAATTTTTGGGCCAACCTCTAAGACAACGCTCTCTACTACCGCCACCAAAACACCAAATTAAGAAATATCTTGACGAAGAATGTTGTTCCACCCCCCCAGCAGACTTCCAGAGACTTGTAGTATCTATGCCAGGGTGCATTGAAGCTTCTCTGGCAGCTTGTGTTTTCCAAACACCTTACTAAGACACTTTGTGTTTTTATTTTATAAATAAAAAATAAAAAGTTAATAAAATGTAGCATCAGTTCTCTTACCTCGATAAGCAGAGAGTGTTTCTGACGCATTTCTGTGTCTCACTTGCAGTTCCTCCAACTTTCTTTCGGTTCCTGAGTCATATAAAGAGGAATATTATTCACCATAACTCAGATTTTTCATAAGTCTGTATTTTTGTAGATCTATTGCAAATATTTAGACATATATATCAATCCATCCATCCATTATCTATACCTGCTTATCCTGAGCAGGGTCGCAGGGGGTGCTGGAGCCTATCCCAGCATGCATTGGGTGAGAGGCAGGACTACACCCTGGACAGGCTGCCAATCTTTTGAGCAATTTAGAGTCTCCAATTAGCTCACCTGCATGTCTTTGGACTGTGGGAGGACACCAGAGTACCCGGAGGAAACCCTAAGCTCCAGCACCCCCAGCAACGCTGCTTAGGATAAGCGGGTATAGATAATGGATTGATGGATTGATATATATATATAGGAGGCATAGCGGTTCAGTGGGTAGCACTGGTCGTATAAACACTGGTCTTCTATGTCGTCTGGAAGGCAATGGATAGGACATTCTGCACCACTAAAGTAAAATGAACAATGTGCTTTTCTATTAGATTTTCCCAAGTGACCCGTGAGCCTTTCTCTCTCCAAGATCTACCCCTCAAATAGTACGTTAAGGACTTATAAATGTACAGTATTCTTGTTAAATTAAGTTTGGCCGTTTAAAAGTTAGGCGTATGTGTGCTTCTTCACATGTATACATTCAGCCACAAGTCTGCGGTTTCAGACTGACCTGCTAGCCTCTGCTCCACAGAAGACAGAGAGATGGAGAGTTCCCTGTTCTCCTCCTCCAGGGCGTCCGATCGGTTGCTTTTCTGAACGTCTGTGGCAAGACGGCAGATTTAAGAAATGGTGGGAATTTGAATTAGAAGATTTATATTTACCGTTGTTTGGCTCCAAAACTTAATGTTGTCGTGAAATGAAACTTAAATCTGTAATGAGAATTATTATTATTATTATTATTATTATTACTGTTATTATTGTTGTTGTTGTTGTTGTTGTTGTTGCTGTTAAGTATTATAGTAGTGGTTCAGAGGAGGGTTACTCTGGTAAGAAGGTGACTAGAGGGAAGCTGGTGACACTCACACAGGATCCCCAGGGCAGTGAGACCACCCAGCAGAGCGAGGCAGAGTACAGCTAGCAGGGCCAGGCTGCACCTGCAGGGGGCGCCACTGTTCTCTGCAGCTGAAAGAGGAGAGGAGCCTGTGTGTTCTGTACACAACAAAGAGGAGGCATGCATTACAGCCACTAAACATGAGTTTTATATCAATGTTACACCAGGTCAATCAATCAATCAATCAATCAATCAATCTATCTATCTATCTATCTATCTATCTATCTATCTATCTATCTATCTATCTATCTCTATGTCTCTGTCTGTTTAGTCTTGGGATAAATCATTCTCTGATACAATTTTGCACATTGGTAGGCAGAACCATGAACAGGGGAGTTTATCAGAGTATGCAAAGTGGTAGCTGGAAGATGGTGTGCATTTGGAAAGTGGAAAAAGGTGTTTTTATGGCAAGCCATTTAAGGTTTTATTCAATTTGTTTTTTATATCAAGAATTACATTTTAATTAGTTATAATAGGTATTTTTGAAATCAAGTATTACATTTTAACTAATTAAAATTGAAATTCTTGATAAAAGGAATTGAATTTTAACTAGTTAAAATCATCCGTCCTTCCGTCCGTCCGTCCGTCCATCTATACCTGCTTATCCTGGGCAGGGTTACAGGGGGTGCTGGAGCCTATCCCAGTGTGCATTGAGCGAGAGGCAGGAATACACCCTGGACAGGACGTTAATCTATCGCAGGACACACACACCATTCACTCACCATTCACCCACGTACTCATATCTATGGGCAATTTAGAGCCCCATTTAGTCTGCCTGCATGTCTTTGGACCGTGTGAGCCGGGGAGGAAACCCCAGTGCCCAGAGGAAACCCATGCGGACACGGGGAGAACTCGACACAGACAGGCCCAGACCGGGACTTCTTGCTGTGAGGCAACAGTGCTACCCAGTGCATCACCGTACCATCCTAGTTAAAATTAGTATTCTTGATATCAAGAATTCAATTTCAACTAGTTAAAATTAGAATTCTTGATATCAGCAACTGAATTTTAACTAGCTAAAATGGGAAATTTAAATTTTTAACTAGTTAATATTCAATTATTGAATTCCTGTTTCAACTAATTAAAATTCAATTGTTGATATCAAAAATAACAATTTAACTAGTTAAAAATCAATTCTCAATATCAAGAGTAGAAAGGAAAGACGTGAATGCAACTCTGAGAGCATGAAACCTATTTGCATGTTCAGCTCGGCATTTCAAAGTTATAATTATGGGCCAAAGGTATAATCATAAAGCAACTCCACAATTATTTGCACAGTGTTCCACTCTCAAGAGGATTTTGTAGAATATTTTTTCAGTGTTTTTCTTATTTTGCTTCTTGGTCCTTTAAGAATGTTACTCTGCCTACACTGACACGTGTCAATGAAGCTCAGTAACATTAGAACTATTTGAAATTCAATTTTTGATATCAATAATACTTATTTTAACAAGTTAAAACTGAATTGTCGACATCAGGAATTCAAATGATTTCTTGTTAAAATTGAATTCTTGATATCAAGCATTTTTAATTGTAACTAGTTAAAATTGAATTCTTGATATCAAGCATTTGAATTAGAATGAGTTAAAACTGAATTTTTGATATCAAAACCAAGTTGAATAAAAGCTTAAACGATATTGCAATATGTTATACAATGCTTGCCTTGTAGATTTGACAGTACCCTCTTCACTAACTCTAGACACAGCCATGAGTCACAAAGGCACACTCATGATCTGGTTAATTGCCCGTCCAGACCATGCCGCAACAAAGTGAGAAAACGCTTAAGATCACCATGCGTCTGCTACTTTTCCAGCCTCGCCTGTTTCCACGGGTCAAAAAGTCTTGAAGGTCATACATCTGTCACAAAAAATAACAGGTCTACCTGCCCCAAACATTCTCCCCGTAATCCTGAAGCAGTATCGGGGAAAAACCAAACCGTAGCTTTTGACCTGGACCACCCGTTAAATTACTGTTTTGGCAAACTGTCCTCTGGGCCAAAGTACAGGTGACTGTGTGGTGAAACAAAATAGGTTTCAGCTGAAGTTTCAGCCAAATTTGTCAAAAGATTTTAAACAGTTAATGGAACAAAGTTTCTAACCCAATGTTGGTCAGTATGCTGTATGTTGTAAATTAAATGACAAAATTATCGTTTCTGAGCACCTGTTGAAGTTTATTGTATCAGTGTTGGACAAGTCACCATGCAAGAGGTGTGAAAGGCTTATCTTCTCCGAGGGCAAAATAGTATATTTTTTATAATATCAATTTTTATTATTTTGTATAATAAATCAGACTATATTGATCCTGTTATTTTTACATCTACAGAAGACATAAAGCACTCAAAGTCTGTTATTAATATAGACTTAAGATATAAAACAATGAACACAGAATAACATCACAATCGTGCTGTTTGCATTTAATAGTAACAGCATCACTGGAACCTGTAGTGCTTGTTATTTACTCGAAAATTTCTACTAAAGCTTGTTATATGGTTTCTGTTGGATCAAACTTTTTGTGTGCTAAAATTCATAAATTGCACAAAATATAACCTATAGCATATTTGAGCCCAGAGGATATGTCATGAAATCATTACTGAAAATGTTTATTTTCAATGTGGTCCTCCATGGAAACGAATAAACTATTTTTTGAAAATGAAGAACAGCATCTGTCTCTCTGTAAACGTTATAAATAAAGTGAACTAAGTGAGTTCTGATGCGTTTACTGAATATACTAACCGACAGGGAAGTTCTGTTTCTCTCCTGACTCCTGTTCAGCAGCATTGGCATAGATATCCTGATCTCCTGTGGAAGAAAGAGAGATTTTGAACCCTTCGATTTGTAAGATCACAAATACGTGATTAGAACGTTCTTAACTGAACATTCTAATGCTTAACAATTGCCAATGGTGATGGAAAGCAGTGGAGTTCTAGGACACAGACTAAAAATGTCAAATATACGTTCCACAAAGCCGACTGCAGTTTTGATTTTCAGAGCAGCACAGTAGAATTACTAAAACACATCTGAGAACAACAATCCATCTACTCATACTGTAGCCCTTCACAGTAAAGCACACACATTTCCTGCATTCGGCACCTGCGTGATAGAAGGAAGGCCAAACAGGGCAACACATGGAAAGTGAATAACTGTGAAAGTGCGCTGGCAGTTTGACAGCGAGCCTGAAGAAGGGCCTCTTTCTCGGCCCATTAAATATAATGCACTGTTACTTGACGATATATAAAGGAAAGCTGATAAGAAAGTGATTTGCGATAAGATGTGAAGAAGTTAGTATTCATTTTAGAGGGGTTCCCCTGGGTTATAAAATAAATACTATGTTCACAGTCCTGAACTCCGGTAGGATACGCAGTAGACTATTTTGAGACATAAAATGACTGTGACAATTGAACTAATTTACAAAAAGAGCAACACACGGACAG
>NW_026986540.1:0-18497 GCF_018555375.3 Anguilla rostrata
CCCTCACTAATAATTGTCTACTACTTCTCAATTATTGCTTTTGCACCATATCTACCCACCGTTCACCGAACGTATACACTGCATTATGACATACCGTCTGCACGTTCAGTTATTAACCGGCTACAATTTTGCAAAGCCATATGGATTCAGCGGGAGCTCTTCTGTGCTTACTGGCCTGTGTTCTTCTGTAAAAACCACGGACAAGTTTGCTAATGATATTTCACGCATTGCATAGTTATGTCATGGTGCTGCACTAACAAAGTCACAGACTGGTAAGCCTCCGGTTGAAGGATTGAATCCCGCCTCGTCCTCAGGCAGATAATTTCCTCTTTTACACTAACGTTTTCTTACGCTTTTATATTTGCTTTGCCAAAACTCACTCACGGCCACCCATATGCATTTCATGATGGCAAATGTATTTCTTTTATTAAAGAGTTACATTACAGGCATTTAGCAGACGCTCTTATCCAGAGCGACTTACACAACTTTTTTACATAGCATTTCACATTGTATCCATTTATACAGCTGGATATATACTGAAGCAATTTCGGTTAAGTACCTTGCTCAAGGGTACAACGGCAGTGTCCTACCCGGGAATCGAACCTGCGACCTTTCAGTTACAAGGCTAGTTCTTTACCCACTGTGCTACACTCCGTCCACCAGTTCACCACTCTGCCATTTCTACGAACTATATTTCTTCACTTGGCAACCATACAAAACCTTCTTATCAGCAAATGCCATGTTTCTACATTCATGTTACCTCACCCTGTTCTCTATCTAGCCACATACAAACAATTACTACGTATGTATGTTCTGCAACTCCCCATTAAAACATTACATTTAAAATCATGACTCACTCATAATTATAACTACTATTACTGAACATGGGAAAAGCACATCAGTGCAATAGATTTCACACATTACTTCAACAGCTAATGCCTTATACAGACTGTTATATATACCGTTCGATAAGGAAACTAAGCTTGCTCATGGTTACTTCATTTACTTTGCACTATAGTCTGTGATCACGTCAACCATCTCCTATATGCCCATTCTGCTGAAAACATATTGTTTCAGCTACGCAATTTCATAATTTCATCCTAATTTCTCTCACACTGTTGTTATTGTCTCATATGCAAAGCCTGCTGGGACATATGTGTCTGCTCCTATTCTCCACTATCAAGTTTTCTGGTTCTATCTTAGCAAAACAGCGAAGGGGAGTCCCACCTGCAGATAAGCCTATCAAAATGCCTTATAAACCTTACAAACACTAAAAGTGGATCTCCACGATATAACAGACAATGGAGCAGGACAGCAGGGTACACAAGTTGTGACCTAGGGATCTCTAATTCGACAGGCTTGCTGATTCTTTTCTCAATAAAGGCTTGTTGGATGGCCGTAAAATCCGTGAGTACATACACTGGCCATAAACCTGCGTTTCTGATGCGTTTACACTTACGCCACCGCACCCTTTGTCACAGCCACTGTTTCACATATATAGCAAACCGAAACTGCTAAATGGTACACGCTGATCAGACTGTACAAATTTACACAAGGACAGCCATAACCCACAACCGTTTCTTACAGGGTCACTTTGCATTTCTCACTTTCATAATGAAACGCTTTGTAAAAAGAAATTATATCTCATAAAAAACACGTTTTCAACGTTTGCATGAAATTGTAAAATGGTAAGATTACAAAACACAGGGCCAAGTGACTTGAAAGAATTGAGGAAATATTGGGTAGCATTGCTTTGGAATACATCTTATTTAATTTCGGTGAGGCAAGATAGCGTATATTGTTTGTAGTACCGTAACTTGGCGTCATTTTGATATCTTTTAATGGCAGGCCTGGACTGGTCTTGTATGTGTGAGTAACTTGACATTTCTGTGCATTGTAAACGTGTTTTCTATGAGATACAAATTTACAGTAGATACAAAATATCAGATACAAATATACAGTAGATAAAAATATGTACAGAAATACAAATATAACAGAGGACACCTTCAGAGGTGGAGACGGGTCAGAGCTGTTTTGGCGGCACGAGGGGGACCTGCACAATATTAGGCAGGAGGTTTTAATGTTGTGGCTGATCGGTGTATATCTGCACTCTGAGGGAAGTAATACAAACTGATTGAACAGGGGATGCTGGAAATCCCTCAGAATGGACTGGGCCTTCCTTATAGATCCTATCTGATACAGCTGGGAGGAGTCAGCTGTATTAGATGATCCTGTCAGCTAATTTTACGATGTTGGCCAGTCGACTCTTGTACTTAAGATTCAGGTTACCAAACCAGCAGATCATATTAAAGGTTAAAAGAGATTCAATAAAAGACTTTTAAAAGATAGTCATCTGTGTTGTGTCCACCTTGAAACTTCGGAGTAATAACTATTAAATGGGGAAAGGAGGTGCTCATGCAACATTGAACAGCTCATTGAAATAAAAGGTTATTCGTGTATGTATTTATATAATCATTTTCTCTTATCTTTCTGAGACAAAGACTTTCATGTTTGTCCTTTGTGGAGGACTAGTTGTATCTTCAAGCCTTCATGATAGCTTAATTGTCTCTGTGTCTATAATACATAATGGTCTTTAAATGTCATAAATTTGGATGTGCGATTACATGTTCTTGGACCTGGTCGTCTTTCCGGAGTAAAAAATTAAATGTGTATTTTAAAAAATTGTTATTATAATAAGTAAAACTGCACTTACATATCATTATTCATGACAGATTGTTTTTATTGTTTTTTATTTTATTTAGTTTTATATTTTTATACATTTTTATTACTATATATATTGTAACACAAAAAATATAGAATAAATGTCATTTTTAACCTATTTTCCCGTGGGTCTCAGGAGGACAAAGCTTAGTTGCTGATATCATTTTAAAATGCTTCAAAACTGCAGACCGCTCTCTGTTCCTGGCTGGTTCCATCTCTGCACAATGTCTCGGATTCTTGAAGCAGTCACTGTGACTCACTAGCTCATGACTGACACAAACAGCTTGCTCTGCTCACGAAACCTGCACCAAAGCTTTGCTTCCTTTGAGTCAGTTACCAAAGCGGTCACATGGTTGCGTGTACCGAATGAAGCTTTGGACGTCATTGATCACGTGTTTATGGCAGAAACTAATCAAGCCTCGGCACACTGTTTCTAGTGCACTCTGGTGTTTTTCTGGACACACGCTCCTGAGCTTCAGTATCAAGGGTAACACCACTCCTTTTGAGATGTCTGTATAGTACATGTTCAGGGCCCATTTAAATTCTGCATTGCTTCCAGTCAAAACTACGCTATATTGTGTGTGTGTGTGTCTCTGTGTGTCCAAGCGAGTGTTGAGTGTGTGCTCATGTTGTGTGTTTGCAGGCTAATTTGGGTTGGAAGCCACTTGTGGTCCAGTCTGGTCTGATGTGCTCCTGTCTCCTTAGATGGGGGGCGCTGTTTCTAAAACGAATCTCTCAGAGGAGCCAGAGACCAAAGGAGGAACCCTCAGCAGTGAGAGGAAGAGGTACAAATGCATCAATCAGATATTTAATATGATATGAGTTAGAGCTGCAGTAAGAGGATGAGTTTAACTGGAAGCTCTGTCTCCATGTGCTGTGAGTTAGAGCTGCAGTAAGAGGATGAGTTTAACTGGAAGCTCTGTCTCCATGTGCTGTGAGTTAGAGCTGCAGTAAGAGGATGAGTTTAACTGGAAGCTCTGTCTCCATGTGCTCTGAGTTAGAGCTGCAGTAAGAGGATGAGTTAGTGCAGATTGTCCCATGCAGTACCAGAAAAACCGAAAGAAGGCAACAAAAACTAGGCATTGCCATCGTATAGTTAAACGTGATCATTCAACTTGTGATAGCGTTGTAACATTGAGCTGCTGTATACTAGCATTACACTAGATAGCAGTCTCACACTCCGGACATTACATCCAAATGTGAGCAGAGGCATTTTGGATTACAGAAACTCTTACATAGACAAAAGAGCCATAAAGATGCCAGTATTGGATATACCAAAAGTGAATCCAATGTAAGTACATTACATATGGACATTGAAACTTTTTTCTGAATGGTTGTTTTGGTGATCTGGGGTGCTGTTCTGAAAGCTTAAAAGGAATAAATTTTTTCATGCAAAAATAAGAAAGGCAAAGTAATTATGGAAAGTATAAAAAACATGCTTTATGATGTGGGTTCGTGTGCAATGAGTGATTGGGGGATGGGGAGGCTCCTTTCATTTTACTGACATTTATTGCCATTAGCGCTGATAAGGGAACGAGTGGTGTTGTTGGCCAAAAAGGAGGCTGTTGCAGCCGTTGAGCTTGAATTTGTGACGTGTTTGTAGCCCCTGTTTAATAAAATTGCAAATCTTTACTTTATCCCCATTCTATGGGTGCTGCTGCCCATACCACTAGGGGGCAGGATGGAAATATACCTTTCAATGTCACTGTCACCTTTCAGGTGTAGGTGGGTGTATTATGTCATGTTCAGGTGTACGTGCGGTTTATTATGTCATCGCCAGATGTGCAGTGACATAGAGCTGTGGTAAGAAGATGAATTTAATTGGAAGCTCTGTCTATGTTTTGTTCACAGGGTCCAGGTAGAAAGAGCAGGGTCACCTGTACCCAGCTGGCTGTCTCTGAAGAGTGATCGTTCAATGGAACTTCCATACAATTTCAGAGGAAAGGTCACAGGTGATCAAAGGTAATTAAATAGGCTTAAATTGACACTACTATTTGACCCCTTAACCCCAAGCATTTAAAAAGGCAATTTCCACCTGGTTTGGAGTGCTCTTAAAGGTCCAGGAAACTAGTCTGTGGTTATTAACCCCAGAAGTGACGACAGATTTTCTTCTTAATACTTCTTTCACGTTTTTAACAGAATTAGAACCATTGAATTGTAATAGACACGGTTAGATTATTGCGACCTGTTTAGCAGACATGGGCAGGTTGGGTGTGTATCCTGCGCTCATTAACATTCATGTCAGGATGCGTGGGGGGTTTGGACCCAAACGCAGAGGGTGGAAAAATACAAAACTCCAAATGAAAGAACAAAAAGACTTTACTTGAAACAAGGAAACAAAAAGGAACAAAAAGCCTCGCAGGGCAACCTTCAACAAACCAAGGAAAACTTAGAAACAGCACAGGAACAAAGGAAATGCAGAAAATCCAAAAACACAAGGGAACCAGAACATGGGCTGGAACACATGGAGCAGGTACTTGGGTAGGGGCTTACGCACAACACAACCGGACATAACCACAAGGATCCAGCACCTGAGTCAAGGAAGAGGGAAACTTAAATAGAACAGACACTGATGAGACACAGGAGGGCACCATGAACAATCAGGCCACAGAGAGGGAAGGGAAAACGAGACAACCAAGAACCAATAATAGGACAATTGGAAACAATCATACAATTACACAGGGGGAGCAGGACACAAAACCGAAGTGCCGCCATCTGGCGGCACCAACAGGGAAAACGCAGACAGGAACACAGGACCATGACAGTACCCCCCCCCCCCCCAAGGGACGGCTCCTGACTTCCCAGGAGGCCGAACTGGGGAGGGAGTGAACAGAGGGTGGGAGCTGGGGACAGGACTCGACAGGAACAGGAACTCAGGGCAGGACTGGACAGGACAGGAACTCAGGGCTGGACTGGACAGGACAGGACCTGGACTCGGGACTGGAACAGGAACAGGACAAGACTCAGGGCTGGACTGGAACGAACAGGACAAGACTCAGGGCTGGACTGGACAGGACAGGACAAGACTCAGGGCTGGACAGGGCTGGACAGGGCAGGACTTGAACTCAGGGCTGGACTGGAATGGACAGGAACTCGGGGCTGGACAGGAACTCGGGGCCAGGACTCGGGAACTGGAGTGCCTGTGGGCTCCAGAATTAAAACCCATTTCTTGTAGGTCTCTTCATTTTTGGCAAAAGAAAAGAATGTATTGCTTTCTCCACATCCAGAGAAGGGGCAATGATTAGGAATTTTCAATTTAGCTTGCTTAGCGTGCACAAAAGTGGCAAGAGCATTATTTACACATTACATGTAGAATTAATTTCACTGGACTTAAGGGTTTTGTTACATAACTAACACCCAATGAACCCTGCCCATTAAAAACCTGGCATTTAGCCAAGGGGAAGAGCAAGCCAATTTCGGCACAGGCTTTTATTTGTTTTTTCTTTTTTTGTTTTCTGCAATAATCGTTTGAAGGTATTTCTGGGACATTCGTGAATGTAAAACAGTAATAAAATGACACATCAGCTAAGAATTCACAGATTGTTGTGCAGATAACTAAAAGCAGTGAAATGTTGCAGTGGATTTTCCAAGACATCCCAAAACCTCTCCAAATTGCACATTTTAGATAACGTTTTGAACAGGTTATCTACACTACAAAAGAAGTTTTCTGCTCTCAAAATCACATATTCTGAATAAATAACTGAGGTGAATCGGTTCTAACATGTTTCTGGGAGTTAATTTCTTACAGCAGTTAACATTATGCTGAATGTTGAAATACAAATGTTACAGTAGCTGGCAGGAATTAGCAGAAATTATAAAAGAAAACTAATATTAGTTTGAGTTGAACTTGCTTTGCAGCTGCTGCCACTGTTACTCACTTTTCTAGAGATTTCATCCATTAGAAGCTTTGCAAAAGAGCCATAAAGATGCAAGTATTGGATATACCAAAAGTGACTGCAGTATATGTGCATTACATATGGAATTTAAAACTTTTTCTGAATGATTGTTTTGGTGATCTGAGGTGCTGTTCTGACAGCTTAAATGAAGTAAATATTTTCATGCAAAAATAAGAAAGGCAAAGTAATTATGGAAATCATAAAAAATATGTTTTATGATGTGGGTTAGTGTGCAATGAGCGATTGGGGGATGGGGAGGCTCCTTTTATTTTACTGACATTTATTGCCATTAGCGCTGATAAGGGAGCGAGTGGTGTTGTTGGCCAAAAAGGAGGCTGTTGCAGCCTTTGAGCTTGAATTTGTGACGTGTTTGTGGCCCTTTTTTTAGTAAATTGCAAATCTTTACTTTATCCCCATTCTGTGGGCGCTGCTGCCCATACCACTAGGGGGCAGGAGGGAAAAATACCTTTCTGTGTCACTATCACCTTTCAGGTGTAGGTGGGTGTATTATGTCACATTCAGGTGTATGTGGACTTTATTATGTCATCGCCAGATGTGCAGTGACATAGAGCTGTGGTAAGAAGATGAATTTAATTGGAAGCTCTGTCTATGTTTTGTTCACAGGGTCCAGGTAGAAAGAGCAGGGTCACATGTACCCAGCTGTGTGTCTCTGAAGAGTGATCGTTCAATGGAACTTCCATACAATTTCAGAGGAAAGGTCACAGGTGATCACAGGTAATTAAATAGGCTTAAATTGACACTACTATTTAACCCCTTAACCCCAAGCATTTAAAAAGGCAATTTCCACCTGGTTTGGAGTGCTCTTAAAGGTCCAGGAAACTAGTCTGTGGTTATATTCCCCAGAAGTGACGACAGATTTTCTTCTTAATACTTCTTTCACGTTTTTAACAGAATTAGAACCATTGAATTGTAATAGACACGGTTAGATTATTGCGACCTGTTTAGCAGACATGGGCAGGTTGGGTGTGTATCCTGCGCTCATTAACATTCATGTCAGGATGCGTGGGGGGTTTGGACCCAAACGCAGAGGGTGGAAAAATACAAAACTCCAAATGAAAGAACAAAAAGACTTTACTTGAAACAAGGAAACAAAAAGGAACAAAAAGCCTCGCAGGGCAACCTTCAACAAACCAAGGAAAACTTAGAAACAGCACAGGAACAAAGGAAATGCAGAAAATCCAAAAACACAAGGGAACCAGAACATGGGCTGGAACACATGGAGCAGGTACTTGGGTAGGGGCTTACGCACAACACAACCGGACATAACCACAAGGATCCAGCACCTGAGTCAAGGAAGAGGGAAACTTAAATAGAACAGACACTGACGAGACACAGGAGGGCACCATGAACAATCAGGCCACAGAGAGGGAAGGGAAAACGAGACAACCAAGAACCAATAATAGGACAATTGGAAACAATCATACAATTACACAGGGGGAGCAGGACACAAAACCGAAGTGCCGCCATCTGGCGGCACCAACAGGGAAAACGCAGACAGGAACACAGGACCATGACAGTACCCCCCCCCCCCCCCCAAGGGACGGCTCCTGACTTCCCAGGAGGCCGAACTGGGGAGGGAGTGAACAGAGGGTGGGAGCTGGGGACAGGACTCGACAGGAACAGGAACTCAGGGCTGGACTGGACAGGAGCGGAACTCAGGGCTGGACAGGACTCAGGAACTGGACTCGGGACTGGAACAGGAACAGGACTCGGGACTGGACAGGACAGGACAAGACTCAGGGCTGGACTGGACAGGACAGGACAAGACTCAGGGCTGGACTGGACAGGACAGGACAAGACTCAGGGCTGGACAGGGCTGGACAGGGCAGGACTGGAACTCAGGGCTGGACTGGAATGGACAGGAACTCGGGGCTGGACAGGAACTCGGGGCCAGGACTCGGGAACTGGAGTGCCTGTGGGCTCCAGAATTAAAACCCATTTCTTGTAGGTCTCTTCATTTTTGGCAAAAGAAAAGAATGTATTGCTTTCTCCACATCCAGAGAAGGGGCAATGCTTAGGAATTTTCAATTTAGCTTTCTTAGCGTGCACAAAAGTGGCAAGAGCATTATTTACACATTACATGTAGAATTAATTTCACTGGACTTAAGGGTTTTGTTACATAACTAACACCCAATGAACCCTGCCCATTGAAAACCTGGCATTTAGCCAAGGGGAAGAGCAAGCCAATTTCGGCACAGGCTTTTATTTGTTTTTTCTTTTTTTGTTTTCTGCAATAATCGTTTGAAGGTATTTCTGGGACATTCGTGAATGTAAAACAGTAATAAAATGAAACATCAGCAAAGAATTCACAGATTGTTGTGCAGATAACTAAAAGCAGTGAAATGTTGCAATGGATTTTCCAAGACATTCCAAAACCTCTCCAAATTGCACATTTTAGATAACGTTTTGAACAGGTTATCTACACTACAAAAGAAGTTTTCTGCTCTCAAAATCACATATTCTGAATAAATAACTGAGGTGAATCGGTTCTAACATGTTTCTGGGAGTTAATTTCTTACAGCAGTTAACATTATGCTGAATGTTGAAATACAAATGTTACAGTAGCTGGCAGGAATTAGCAGAAATTATAAAAGAAAACTAATATTAGTTTGAGTTGAACTTGCTTTGCAGCTGGATTTCATCCATTAGAAGCTTTGCAAAAGAAAGACGGTCTGTATCTGTTGCTGCTGCAGCGGCTGATTGCAATGTCAGCTGCAAGTGTGTTGTTTACATTCCGAACATTCCACTAGTGTTAATTAATGGGAAATTTCCATGGTAAACATAAATAAAATATAAATAAAAATGATAAATATCGCAAAAATATTTGCACTACTGACAAGAACTGCACTAGATGAAGCTACGAAATAAAAAAGGTAGGTCTTGCTGAAAAACTGTAGGAGGAGTAGCATACAGGATGTTGACTTGATGTGGAATAAGAAGAAATAATAAGGAGAACACTAAATTCACTTCAGTAAACTTACATGCCCACCAATAGGGCTCTCACATGGTCTAGAGCACACTCTCCAAACCAATCGGAACTTTCTAAATATGGAAATAATGCCTGTCTGAATGCACTCTCTGCTTGTCAGCACAATCTGCATTATGCACTGGGAGTGGGGGCAGATACGCACTTAGGTTACTAGCAAATGGCTGGACCCACAGACAGCAATGATGGCTCATTTGACAGGTGACAGTCTTGTTTAATTAGGGGTCCAAGCAGCGAAGCTGGTGGAACCCTATTGTATCTGTTAGGATTATTATTCTTATTATTTTTTTCCGCTAAAAGTGTCTGAGGCTCAGCAACCATAAGTCCTGGAGCAACCAGGCAGGTGGGTTTCTATGGCCCCCCACTACTCAGGCACTAAAAATCACGTATGTCAGCCAGATGGTGGCGCTATAACAAAGGGTAACGTGTAAAAGGCCATAACTCCCACACCATAAGTTCATAAGATCAACACAAAACTTCATCGACATATGTATCTGAATGTGCTCTACAACTTTGCTATTGGCCCCACCTATGTCCGCCATATTGTTTGCCCGCCATTTAGACTTTTTAGTTGGGGTGTGGCAGTTTTCTCCGCTAAAATGTCTGAGGCTCAGCAACCATAAGTTGTAGACCAACCACCAAATTTGGCAGGTGGGTTCCTATGGCCCCCCACTACTCAGGCACTAAAAATCACGTATGTCAGCCAGATGGTGGCGCTATAACAAAGGGTAACGCGTAAAAGGCCATAACTCCCACACCATAAGTCAGATGAACACAAAACTTCATCGACTGATGCATCTGAATGTGCTCTACAACTTTCCTATTGCATGGAAGCAATGGAAGACAGTTCTTGAGCCTGCATCCATTTGAAGACAGTATCGGGTGAGTTCGTTTAGTCTTTGAATCTGTCATTATGCTGAGAAACAGCTAAACCATTTTATTTATAGGTTCTGAGTTTCTGTGCAAACGCGCGAAAACACGCTGGTATAATGAAACAATGACGGTAGTCTAATACATATATCGTCCACTTCGTTCCATTGCTACCATAACATAATGACCTACAGCTGCAGTTTCTCGCTGCAATTACTAATATTGAATATAAACAAAAGACGCAATTTATGCTGTAAATCGTATTCTCAATTTAATCTCTAAATCGACTGTAAGCTTAGGGTTGTAACTAGGTAGTTGTTTCGTAGGTGACTTAACTCGTCTTAACTATTGCCGTAGGGTCTAGTTTTTATCAGTGAGGGGACGGTCTGACCGTCGGGAAGCATTGGAAGACAGTGTCGGGTGAGTTCGTTCAATTTTTAAATCTGTCATTATGCTGAGAAATAGCTAAACCATTTCATTGATAAGTTCTGAGTTTCTGTGCAAACGCGCGAAAACACGCTGGTATAATGAAACAATGACGGTAGCCTAATAGTCCGCTTCGTTCCGTTGCTACCATCACATAACGACCTACAGCTGCAGTTTCTCGCTGCAATTACTGATATTGAATATAAACAAAAGACGCAATTTATGCTGTAGTCTACCAATGTCTAAATAAATAATACAGTCCATTTGAAGACAATACCGAGTGAGTTCGTTTAGTCTTTAAATCCGTCATTGTGCTGAGAGAAATCGTATTCTCAATTTAATCTCTAAATTGACTGTAAGCTTAGGGTTGTAACTAGGTAGTTGTTCCGTAGGTGACTTAGTCTTAACTCGTCTTAACTATTGCTTGAATAGTATTCCTGGTTATGGTTATACACTTTGTTGTACGTCACTCTGGATAAGAGCGTCTGCCAAATGCCTGTAATGTAGGCTAATGTAATATTCCGTAGCAACAAGATAAACCCGGCGTTAGCCCTGAAATATGCCAATACAGCAGTGAAAACGCTGCTCACTGAATAACAAAATAAACGAGACAAAGTTTTTTTAAAATTATGCCATGTCATTCTACATTCAATATCTGGGACTAACCATTGAATACATATACAATCTTACCATTGGTTTTACGCGTAGAGATGTCCCTTTTGCGACTGAGTGATCATATATTGTCTTGGACAATCCGTTTGTGATTCCTGTTGTTTATGGTGTTGTCGCCGTTTTTAGTACAATTTGGCTTGACTGACAGTTCATTTATTCAGTAGGTGAGAGTATAAGCTTTCTAACGATGTATAACATGTCTGATTTTGCATTTGGAATAGCGTTTTATAGTTCAGCGTAACAGAATGTTTTCTTATCGCATTCACTTGCGCATTCACTGTGGCGTAGCATTAAAGACGATGCACCTAACGAAACGCTGTCAACGATTTTCATAATTTCTTGGAGAGTAGTATTATTATTGAGGACTTCGGGGCATAGCTAAGCCATTTCTTTGCTGATAGACCTATCTGACATCGTTTTCTGACGCAAAACAGAAGCGGATAGGATAGGACAATATCTGGGACTAAACATTGAATAAATATACAATCTTACCATTGGTTTTACGCGTAGAGATGTCCCTTTTGCGACTGAGTGGTCATATATTGTCTTGGACAATCCGTTATATGCACATCTGTGACGCCTGAGTCGGCTATCTTCAATAATAGCTGTGCGTAATACCACACCTGTTGCTTACGGCGTTGTCGCCCTTTTTAGTGCACTTTGGCTTTACTGACAGTTAATTCATTCCGTAGGTGAGAGTATAAGCTTTCTAACGATGTATAACATGTTTGATTTTGCTTTTGGAATAGCGTTTTATAGGTCAGCGTAACCGAAAATTTTCTCATCTGCCAATGTCTAAATAAATAAAACGGTAGGCTGCTCTGCGCGTAGGTTGCGACTTGATATCTCGTCTTTTGTTTCGTTTTTTCTCAATGTCGTATTTATTATTTGAAATGTGTATTTATGTGTTATTATTCCATCTGTCGCTCTGAAATGTGCATTCTCTGCTAAGCAGAGCCATGGATTGGTATACGTTTGTGTCTGATGTAGTGTTGCACGGTACACCGAAACTTCAGCACTTTTTCGGTACTTAAAAAAAAAAAAAGAAAAAAGAAAAAGAAACGGTTCGGTATTAGAATTTTCCCACATTGCGTCAAATGTAAAAGCCAGGGAAAAGTGTCTCCCGCATTACCGAGTGAGAGGATGAAAAGTGTAATTTGTCAGAATCTTCGCTAGAGGGCAGTAGCAACTAAGGTTGCCAGGTGAGGTGACTTGCGCTTGTGTACTCAGCTCTTTGATACAGCGCAAGCTTTGACTCAGTTCACTTCAGTAGCAATAGCTGTTCCAATTTGGAAATATTTCATTGTAGATAGATGCTGTATTGTTATTAAATTATGCTGTTTTTAGATCTATGTAAAGGTGAAAGACCTGTTTTAAATATTATTTAGTTTACAGCTGTTTAATTTTTGAAATATATTTCACATATTTTTCTATTGTTCAGTGTTGTAACACTATAGGCCTATGCATATTCATATGTTGCAGAGGCTTCAACTTAAAGGTTGTTAATGAACCAGATTGTTCATAAACCATGAATTTGAAAATGAGGTCAACCCTTGCGGACATTACGTTTCTGATCTATTAAGGTAATTTCAGTATCGTTAGGTACCGAGTATTGAATCAGTATCGAGTATCGTGATACTAAACCTGGTATCGGTATCAAAGTCAAAATTTTGGTATCGTGACAACACTAGTGTGGCGCTTTTTTTAGTTGTGGCATGGAAGCGCTGCAGCTGTACATACACGCTTGGCCATCTAAGTGTTACAACATGCCACCTAAGTGTTACGACATAGTAAAGGCCTTTACGGGAAGCGGCCAGGACACGTCCATGGCGACGCAACTAAGTCATCCGCCAGCGTCTCTTAGCACAAAATTGGCCATAAGTCATCAATTTTTTATACAATCATCACAATATTCAGTACATATGTTGGGTGAAGGCGTATGACCATGAGGACAGAGCCATTTTAAAATCGGCTCATAGGGGGTGCGATGGTGCCAATGCTTGGACCCCTCCCAACGCCGCTTGCGGCTTTAATTCATTCTGTAACTTGATTGACTTAAAAGTAAACCTATCGCTGTTCAGATAACCAAATGCCTACTGAACAAAATAGTATATGTAAAGACAGCATCGGTTGGTCAGATATGGCGGCCAAGTTTCAGGTGGATGCTTGACAGATTGAGTTGAAAATGGCACCTGAACTAGCTAACAGTCTTAGCTTGAATATGAGCAAGAGCATTTGGGATTACAGAAACTCTTACATTGACAAAAGAGCCATAAAGATGCAATTATTGGGTATACCAAAAGTGACTGCAGAGTAAGTACATTACATATGTTTTTTTTTTTTTTGCAATCAAATTGTTTATTGATTTTTATATAATCATTAGCATCAGCAATACATCATCAAAATGGTTTATGGTCTACTTTTTTTTTCAAAACTTTTTTTCTACTTCACATAAATCATAAACCCTTGAATATAAGAAGGACTAAATGAAATCTATGAGAAATGTAAACGCTATAGTGCTTTTTATCCAGAAAAACCGCAGTTCACTTGTAGGCTATTTGTTTTCAGGCCAGTCTTGCCTGGTCCAATATGGCGGCGATGTTGACATATCCGCCGCATTGGCCTTTAGATCATATGTCTATGGTTTCACACTACCATTGTGCTGCTTGAATCATGTATCGCTATGTGTTTGTGCATTTAACATTAATACAGTGTGCTCATATAAATCATGTTTAGAACTAGGTGTATTGGAATTTCGTGTTATTTTTATCCTGGAATTTAGATCATGTTTGAAATGTTGGTAACGTTACAAACTTTAGATATTAATCAGAGGAGTTCTTTCCGTGTGGTGTAGCATGCTTCCTGGTTGCGTCATCAAGCTGGGGCAAGAGGACGCGGCGCAACATCCTATAGGCTTTTGTAGTTTGTTGTAGTTTTTAGTTGCGGTCAGTTTGATTGGGACGATCTATTATTCCTGGGGTTGTGTAGTTAGGGTGTGTAAATAATGTGGTTTATGGTGTACCTGAAGTATTTCAATGAAATATATTGATTATCTAAATGTGTTAATTATTGATGGTATTTGTTATGGGTAATTTTAAGCTGTTGTAGAACTGTATTTAATTTTTGGTAATTGGTAGGGTCTAAGGGTGGAGAAGCTATTTAAGTGCAGCTACCACCATCATTTGTGGTCGGTTGGTTGTTGGGTGCAGACTGGTCCGAGTCAGTGCGAAGTATTATTATTATTATTATTATTATTATTATTATTGAACCTTAGAAAACGTAGATACATGTTACTTTCTTTTTGTTTTGCAAGTCTTTTTGTTTGTTTATTTTTATTATTGTTTCACTTTTGTTCACCGTAAATACCGGCATCCTTTTCTCCACCTGTCTAGAAGACAATGAATCTTCCTTTTGCGTCTTCATTTTTGGTTGACATCATTGGTTTTACACCACCATAAGGTCTGTCCTCCAACACTCCGGGCGCGATGTTTGCCTGCTTCTCCCTTTAGAGCCGGATGCAATGTGAGCGCGTTTTAGATGCTGTCATCGTTTTCAAGACACGTGACCGATGAAATGCATCGTGATTCATTGAAATGCATGTTGGGCAGGCGAAATGCATTATTCATTATTCGCCTTAGGTCTAAATAGGTTAAATACCCTCTGGGGCCTTGACTGGGTATGCATGTCCATCCTATCTGCAATCTCTTTGTTCCCTAATTACATCTGTTTTGTACATAAACAACCTATTCCCTTAATGTTGCCTGATACCATATGGCGTCACTAATTGCAGAGAGGAGAAACACTCTGAACCCATCAGTCCCCCATTTTGAATTGGTGATGAGAAACTCTTTCCCTCACCCACCCACCTACACATAAAGGACAGAGGACAGGATCTATCTGGTCCTAAAAGCCTTACCTAATTTGGTTAACAAGAGTTAATCTCTTACTTCTCTAATTCCTTTCTGGAGGGTGTAATATACCACAATAAGCACAACAGAAATGATTATATTCAAACCCCATGCATTGGGAAAATATTACCCACACATACCCCCCCGGGATCCCACTCCCAGATAGTTCAGAGTCCCATAGCCACTGGGTCACAGCGACCACTTTTCCGGTAGCATCATGATACTCCTCATCGGCCCTCAGAGTGGCCTTGACTGCCTTTCGAGTTGCAACGGAAGGGTTATTTTTGCCCCAGATTCCTCTATCGTTTTTATTTTATTTTAGCCTCTATAGCAGAGAGAGCTTTATTAAAAGAATTGTCAGGATCTATTTCCCAATGGACATGGCTAGGCATGGTGGTGCTGGTGGTTACGTCAGGAGCTACTGGGATAGATCCTATAGAAACAGAAGTGCCAGAAGGGTTAATGCAGTAAGAAGTTTCAGGCGTCATGCAAAGTCGCTGTGAAGGGCCCGCGAAGGGGCCGCCCCACACCAAACTGTGGAGTTTGCCCGCACTGCTATGGCTCCATTCAATATTGAAAATACTTGAACTTTTACATCAGGTCCCAGTGACGATGACAGGGCTTGTCCTGATTCTCTGGGAGTGTTGCACCCTACTGTGGAAAACTGCTCCTGGGAGAAAACTGCCTGTTTATGGCCATCACTGATGACATACTGAACGTTGTGCTGTCCTCCTGGCAGAGCCCTATTGCCGACAGGGACCCCTCCCCGGCCGTCACCCATGGTGGCATTTTCTGGTTAGCTATGACTGCAGCTCTCGCCCAGCCTGGCACCCGGGATGCAAGCTGGTCTCCTATCAGGGCTGCCATGCCCTGCTGAACTGCATTCCGGGCCGATAACACACCTCCTCTCTGCGGGTGCAAACGTCCTCCCCGAGCAGTGCTTTGTCAAACAATTGGATATTTTCTAACACATGATGGAGCATAACAGACACAACTTCTCCAGTATCTTGTGTAGCAGAAGCTAGATGGCATGTAGTCTGGTTAGAAAGAAGTCCCCGCTTTGCCACCAACACCGTACCATCTGCCACCAAATTTTCAGCCCAGTCCCCATTATTAGAATTTATAGCCATAGAAATTGCGCTTGCTGCTGACCCTGTGACCCCTCCTCATTCAGCAGCATCAGACACCAAGTGCCTGTGTTCTCTGTGTGCTGCAGGATTGTAACAGGCAGATAACTTTTGCAACATATCAGACACTTAACATCTGAATTCATTTTTATACATGATCATATACAGAATCAACAAAGGGGAGTGTTGGACTGATACTCCTACTAGGGCTGGGAGGGGCTCTCCTTCGGGGACCAGACCAAACTTGGGGCCAGCATACAATTTTGGACGGGAGCCTGGCTTCCCTGGAGGAAAACATCTGATGGTCAGCTCTCCTTGTGAGTGGATAGTGAATTCATGAATTGCTTCCACTGAGGGGCAGCCATCTTCCTACCGTCCCGCTTCTGTCTTTACCCAGTTTTCCCCATATATCTCATTGTAACCATATGTCTCCCAGTCCATTCCAGTATGAACCCACACCCTTGAATTTTTCCACACTAATACACCAGTAACATTTCTCATAACAACATTGCAACAGGGGTGATGCACCATTTTGTTATGTTTCTAATAACCACGTTTATGACAATAAGCAATACCACACATATCCTTGAGACACCGGAAAGATCCCCATCCAGTGTGATTGAAGTCGCGGTCCCATGTGCAACTGCACCCGTCGGCACTAGTGCATACTCTGATGTCTGGAATCAGCGTGTCTTCAACACAGAGACTCGCAAGAACGAACAGGCTCCCTAGGATGCCATAGGGTAGGCGGGGATTATTGTGCCCCATGTTGAGCCTCACCCTTGATTTTTCTCAAACGTGACAAATGAACCCAAACTGGAATCCTAGAGACTCTGATGGTGTGGTCAACAGAACTGTGTATGGTCCGGTCCGGTTAGGTTCAAGTTACTTTTTCTGGAAAGCTTTTACCAGAACCTGGTCCCCCGGATTCACCCGGCACTCTTCACCTTTCGCTTCTGCAGCATCTGGCTCTGCCCTGGGATCCTGTGGAACACACTGTGACAGGAGCCTGCAGTACTCTGCTAACTTATCTCCCATAACATGCAACTCCCCCCCTGTGAGGCATAAATCCCCTGGAGTCCTCATGGGGCAGCCTGTCAGAACCTCAATGGGAGAAAGTTCATTGGGGTTAATTAGTCCTGCTCTAATGGAGGGAAGCACAGGTAGTAGCTGTGTCACCCAATCCTTCCCTCCAGGAGAAAACAATTGTTTAGTTAGTTTATTCTTCAGTGTTCGGTTGGCCCTATATAATCAATCTCATAAAAAACACGTTTTCAACATACAAAAATGCCAAGTTAGTCAAAAGTATTGATATCAAAATGACGCCAAGTTACGGTACTACAAACAATATAGGCTATCTTGCCTCACCGAAATTACATAAGATGTATTTCAAAGCAATGCTACCCAATATTTCCTCAATTCTTTCAAGTCACTTTCAAGTTACACTTCTCTGCTCGTGGTGCTAGATGCTGAAGCTACTCTTACTCAAAAATGTCTTATTTTGGTTTAATTTTTTTTGCTTGCTTTTCCTGTACTGTGGCCAAGGCCGCTGTTATCGCTCCCTCTGTGGCTGCTCTTTTAGCCCGTTCATCAGCGCACCTATTCCCTTCTGTGTGCGGGTCTGTTCCTTTGGTTTGTGCCTTTACATTTATTACTGCTACTCATTTTGGTGCCAGTACTAGATTTATGTAGTCTCTCCACTACTCCCCCATTTTGAATTGGGGATCCTGTGCTAGTCTGGTACCCCCTATTCGCCCACAGACCCACATAATCGTGTACCACCCCAAACGCAGAGTGTGAATCAGTGTAAGTTTTTATGTCATAGCCTATCATTGCATCACATGCCTCTGCTATCGCATACAATTCTGCC
>NW_026986541.1:0-5708 GCF_018555375.3 Anguilla rostrata
GGGTTTTTTATTTTTATTTTATAAGTTGTTTATTTTAGTTTTTTACTTTAGCTAAATAAAAAATCAGTTAATATATGTGCATTTATTGAACAACTCACCAAAGAATAAACATTGTTTTCTACCTACAATAACTCAAAATGATGTGTTTTACTTCAGAAATAACGTGACTTTCCTCGAAATAGCTTCCTTCGGCTTTAATTCAACTTAAAAAAATTATTTCAAGTCTATACAGTCATTTTTCAAAGTAAGAGGTAGAGAGGAGGAGGGCTAATGAAATTCAGAGAAATCTTATCTTTTTAAGTTTTTTAAAAAACACAGGTAGTTTAATAATTTTAGTCAGTAGTGCAAGTAAAATAAGCACTATAGTTTTTAGAAAAATGGTAAAAAAGAGGGAGTGACGCTTAGATGTGCGGGGCTAAATAAACATATTTTGTGACAAGAAGGTTATTCCCAGTGAGAAATTGCAAAGAGGCTTAAGATTTCTAAGTGAAATGTTCAGTACTTGATCAGACCAGACGGTCCTAGCTGATGGGCAGTAATGTTAAAAGGAGAAGACCCGCAAGATCAAAAGGCAGAAGAAAAATATCTTGTGTTGTCTAGCAAAGGAAACTGCTGTAAAACTGCAACACAACCACAGTATGAATTCACTGCAACTAGTGAGAAACCAGGTTTCCTGACTCTCACGTTAACCTTCTTCCTACACATACATACATACATACACACACACACACACACACACAAACAGTACATATATGTTATCTTTACTGCCAAGTGGCCACAATGAGAGCATATGACATACACTAGAGTTTTTCCGAAAATTTTATCTCAAACCTGTCCTGAACCTGGGGAACCTTGTGGAGGCCTTTATATGCACATAAAAGAACCTTTTTCCAGCATAGACAATCTATTGAACTTTGGTTTGCAAATAATTAAAACCCCAACAAGATTTTCTTAGTTCATCAAGAGATTCCACTTATAACGGGAAGCCTATTGGATCAGAAACTTATACACCCTGTCGGCTCAATCTTGAGAAGGATTATTCTATATTTGTGTGAAAAACTAGTATTTAGAGCTGGAATTATTTTTTTCTCCTCCTCACTGTCCAAGTGATGTTTCATTTTCCTTCAGTGATAATTAATTAATACACTGTATGCTTTGCTGTTTTAGGCAAGGATCAGTGATTGTGGACGCTGTGCTGGTGTTCAATAACATAAACACTGTCCCTGGAACCAGCGATGTGGCAACGACCTTAAAAAACGCTGCCTCCTCAGACTCTGGCTTAAATCTCCCTATAGACCCCGCTAGCATAGTGGTTTCAGGTAAGACATTACAATTAAACATTTACAATGAATTTCAATTGAATGCAACATTTGATTCTGCTGTACTATAACATCTGGTTACTTGCAGTGGCTACTCAGACTACTGCAGAAGCTACAACACCTACGGTAACTACAGAACATGGCCTCCAGACTACGGAACACTCAAGTCAGACTGCGCAAACAACTGTGGGACAAGCTGGTCAGACTGCATCAGCAACTGCAGGAGCCACTACAACGTCAAATATAAGCCCTTTAACATTGACCTCTGACTCTACCACATCACCATCGATTCTTGTAACCTCAACCAAGGAAACAGCAAAGGTCACTACACAACCTGAAACAACTACAAAACATGGAACATTGAGGACAAACCCCACAAGAACTTCTCAACCTGCAACAGCAACCACAAACCTTTTTCCATTGATGACAAAGAGTACAACATTGATGACGGACTCTGCATCATCAAACACAAGACTTGGAACATCAACCACAATCACTGGATTGCTCAGTATCTACCAACCCACATCGACCGATATCCCTCAGACATCAACCACAAACCCTACAACACTGACCCTAAGCTCTACCACACTGGCAGAGAGCCCAACTGTAGCAGTCTCTGATGCTATGACATCTGAATCAAGTTCTGTAAAATCAACTAAAACAACTGGAATGTTCACGACAAGCTTTGCAACAGGAACTGCAAATCCTGAATCATCGGCCACAAACCCCATGACCACAGTGACACTACCTAAAATATCAACCACAGCCTCTGTATCATCAATAACAAGCCCTGTAACATCAACGGCAAAGCTTGAAACATTGACCACAAATTCTGCAACACTGACTATAAACCCTGTAACACCAACCTCTCTCCCAGACACATCCATATTAAGTCCTGTAACATCATCTACAACGTTCATGACAAAGTCTGCAACATTGAGTACCAACACTGAAATGGTGACCACAAACCGTATGTCAACATCTCTCAAGAACACTCCTACTTTCTCTACAAACATTGCAACAGTGACTGAAATCCCGACAACACAGACTAGGAACCCAGCAACACTGACCCAAAGGCCGACAACACCTACCATAAGCCAAACTGTATTAGTCTCTGATGACGTGACATCCCAATCAAGTCTTGCAACATCAACTATCAAATTTCCATCATCAACTACAAACTCTGATATAGTGACTTCAATCCCTGAAATATCAACAACAAACTTCCAAACGCAAACAGCAGAAACTAAAATATCAACCCGAGACTTAGCAGTATCAATAACAAGTCCTGTAACCTCAGCCAGAATGTCTTCAGCATTGACTTCAAAAACTGATACCTTGACCACAGAACCTGCAATGTCAAATATAAGCCCTTTAACATTGACCTCTGACTCTACCACATCACCATCGATTCTTGTAACCTCAACCAAGGAAACAGCAAAGGTCACTACACAACCTGAAACAACTACAAAACATGGAACATTGAGGACAAACCCCACAAGAACTTCTCAACCTGCAACAGAAACCACAAGCCCTTTTCCATTGATGACAAAGAGTACAACATTGATGACGGACTCTGCATCATCAAACACAAGACTTGGAACATCAACCACAATCACTGGATTGCTCAGTATCTACCAACCCACATCGACCGATATCCCTCAGACATCAACCACAAACCCTACAACACTGACCCTAAGCTCTACCACACTGGCAGAGAGCCCAACTGTAGCAGTCTCTGATGCTATGACATCTGAATCAAGTTCTGTAAAATCAACTAAAACAACTGGAATGTTCACGACAAGCTTTGCAACAGGAACTGCAAATCCTGAATCATCGGCCACAAACCCCATGACCACAGTGACACTACCTAAAATATCAACCACAGCCTCTGTATCATCAATAACAAGCCCTGTAACATCAACGACAAAGCTTGAAACATTGACCACAAATTCTGCAACATTGACTGTAAACACTCGAGCACCAACCTCTCTCCCAGACACATCCATATTAAGTCCTGCAACATCATCTACAACGTCCATGACAAAGTCTGCAACATTGAGTACCAACACTGAAATGGTGACCACAAACCGTATGTCAACATCTCTCAGAAACACTCCTACTTTCTCTACAAACATTGCAACAGTGACTGAAATCCCGACAACACAGACTAGGAAACCAGCAACACTGACCCAAAGGCCGACAACACCTACCATAAGCCAAACTGTATTAGTCTCTGATGACGTGACATCCCAATCAAGTCTTGCAACATCAACTATCAAATTTCCATCATCAACTACAAACTCTGATATAGTGACTTCAATCCCTGAAATATCAACAACAAACTTGCAAACACAAACAGCAGAAACTAAAATATCAACCCGAGACTTAGCAGTATCAACAAGTCCTGTAACCTCAGCCAGAATGTCTTCAGCATTAATCACAAACACTGCTACCTTGAGCACAGAACCTACAATGTCAGCATCCTCAGCGAACCCCATTACACCAATGACAATACCTGTTACAGCAACCACAGACTCTTCAGCACAAACCATCAGTGATGCTCCATTATACATAAGTCCTACATTGACTACAAGCCTTACAATGACTTCCAAAAGCCATAAAATGTCCACCACAATGCTTGCAACAGTGACCCAGACCCCAGCAGAGGGACCACAGTTATTGTTGGAATTTACACTGGATCTGGAGTTTGCAACGGTCCTCACAGATTCCTCCTCAACACAGTACATACATTTGAAAAATCAAGTTGAAGAGCAGGTGATGTTCATTTTTTATCTTCTATAAAGTTACCATGGGTGCTATAAGTATCAGCATGGTTACCAGTAGTTAAACTTATTTGGCGAGAGTGTAGCTTCACTTTCACTTGCCTACATTCTTCCACCTGTCTTTACTTTTGTTCTTTTCTACTCTTTTCTTCTTCTTTCCTGTATTATCCATTGTTGTCCAGTGTATGTTATATTTACTGAACATAGTATTCTTCAACCAAAAATGAAATAGTTGGAATATGGTCTTGTCTTCCTTAAAGACTCAAATATCTCTTTATATTTCTAGCTGGATTCCATCTATAAAAAGCAGTATGGGGACACATTTGATCACACTGAGGTCCAGCGTTTTAGGTAAGTCGTCAACATGTTCTTGTGATGAAATCATATAGCACAACCGAAGGTATCAAACACCTGTGGGTTTTTATTTTTATTTTATAAGTTGTTTATTTTAGTTTTTACTTTAGCTAAATAAAAATCAGTTAATATAGTGCATTTATTGAACAACTCACCAAAGAATAAACATTGTTTTCTACCTACAATAACTCAAAATGATGGTTTTACTTCAGAAATAACGTGACTTTCCTCGAAATAGCTTCATCGCTTAATTCAACTTAAAAATTATTTCAAGTCTATACAGTCATTTTTCAAAGTAAGAGGTAGAGAGGGGAGAGGGTAATGAAATTCGAGAAATCTTATCTTTCTTAAGTTTTTTAAAAACACAGGTAGTTTAATAATTTTAGTCAGTAGTGCAAGTAAAATAAGCACTATAGTTTTTAGAAAAATGGTAAAAGAGGAGTACGCTTAGATGTGCGGGCTAAATAAACATATTTTGTGACAAGAAGGTTATTCCCAGTGAGAAATTGCAAAGAGGCTTAAGATTTCCAAGTGAAATGTTCAGTACTTGATCAGACCAGACGGTCCTAGCTGATGGGCAGTCATGTTAACAGGAGAAGAGCCGCAAGATCAAAGGCAGAAGAAAAATATCTTGTGTTGTCTAGCAAAGGAACTGCTGTAAAACTGCAACACAACCACAGTATGAATTCACTGCAACTAGTGAGAACAGGTTTCCTGACTCTCACGTTAACCTTCTTCCTCCATACATACATACATACACACACTCCACACACACACACACACACACACACACCCAGTACATATATGTTATCTTTACTGCCAAGTGGCCACAATGAGAGCATATGACATACACTAGAGTTTTTCGAAAATTTTATCTCAAACCTGTCCTGAACCTGGGAACCTTGTGGAGGCCTTTATATGCACATAAAGAACCTTTTTCCAGCATAGACAATCTATTGAACTTTGGTTTGCAAATAATTAAAACCCCAACAAGATTTTCTTAGTTCATCAGAGATTCCACTTATAACGGGAAGCCTATTGGATCAGAAACTTATACACCCTGTCAGCTCAATCTTGAGAAGGATTATTCTATATTTTGTGAAAACTAGTATTTAGAGCTGGAATTATTTTTTCTCCTCCTCACTGTCCAAGTGATGTTTCATTTTCCTTAGTAAATTTAATTATACACTGTATGCTTTGTTTTAGGCAAAGGGTCAGTGATTGTGGACCTGTGCTGGTTTCAATAACA
>NW_026986542.1:0-18647 GCF_018555375.3 Anguilla rostrata
CCCAGAATAAAATGGCTACTACTTGAGTCCTTTTGACTACAGGCATAATCCTGGCTCTGCTGAAAGGTAACCCTTGGGAGCTTGTTTTCAAAGAGACAGAATAGCTGTAAATAAACAATACATCTGAGAGAATAGTACGAGCTCAAGCACAATGTAAGTGGAAGAGGGGGGGAGGATACACAATGAAAAAAAAAAAACAATGGAGTCACAGCCACAACACTGGGCAAATCCTGGTTAAAATTTAAAAACCAACAAAAAATGAGCATTCTGCATTGTTTGTTCTAATCTATATCTAGCCAGATTTCCAAAAAGGCCATTTGAAGATGCAAAGGCCACAGACATTTGGTAAACAAATGATATTATGGGTGTTCATAGGAGTAAAATACTATATATTGCATACTGTTTGTTAGTTGAAGACGTTTGCGGAAATTCTCACTTTTCCTGCGCCTACCTCTCTCCACCACCTCCCCTTGCTCTCCCCTTGCTACCTCTGGCAGCAGCAGGTCTGGAAGACTGTAGAAAATATCTACATCAGTTATCTAGTTTACTAATCCATTAACTGAAGTCCACTGATATGTTTTTTTTATTTAAACCAAATATCCCACCCCCATCAACATGTCAAACACGTCTCACAATTTCACACCACATTTATTATTCGAAATCAGGCCAACTCCTTATTTAAAGGAGTACTGAATATCACATTGCAGGTGTTTAGCAGATGCTCTTACCCAGAGCGACTTAAAATATTATACATAGCATTTACATTGCATCCATTTATACAGCTCGATATATACTGAGACAATGCAGGTTAAGTAGGCTACCTTGCTCAAGGCTACAAAGGCACTGTTCTACCTGAGAATTATGACGTCCATATAAGACATATATTGTGAGAATATATTTAGTGAATAATAGGCTAATATATACACTCCTGGGGAAAAAAATGGGCCAAGCCCAAAATGGCAAAATATGAAGCTTTCAATGGTCTTAACAACAAATCATTAGTCAGAAAATTAGCAAGAATTAAACAAATGCACTCCTGAGACCTCTGGTGCCACCATTTACTCATTTACTTTTTCTGCAGTGAACTGTTTGGGGATTAGCTAGAAACAGGGAAATTCACTTATACAGTAGACAAATTAACATAATGACAAATAAGAGTCATGTTTTGAATTTGGTTGCATATCATTTGCATGCCATGACTTCATGATGTCTGTGATCTATCAACATCATCAGAGTCTGGATATCTTATTTTCAGGTTGTCCTACAAGCATAGGCGGTTTTACCATAGGTCATAGGTAGGCAATTTCTTGGGGCCTCGCCCGCCAAAGGGGCCTCGTAAATTTGTGCTTCCTTTTTTTTATTTTTTTTTATTTATAAAACATTTCTCCTTTCTTGTCACTCCAAACAAATGATAATCTGTAATTGATAAAAATAAATCTATCTACATGTAAATGTGGCCTTATACAATTAAATACTATATTTGCCAATATTTATTATCACCCACATTTCACATTTAATGGACTATTCCACCTTGACCTTCCTGCATTTGCGCCTAATCAATGACGTAGAAATTCGAGTTGCCGTCAGAGGCGGAGAGTCGCTATCTTTGTTACCATGAAGCCTTTTCAAAGTGTATTTGAGATAATGATGGGCAAAACAGTTCTTTTTAGTGTACTGAATCAGTAGAATCAGTTTACTAAAAAGATTCGTTCACAACAACAACAAACAACAAGGCTGAAGGCTTTTGACGTAATTTACATACACTGCGTGCTCAGATCGCCTAGTTTCACTCACTATTGCCAAGCGGAATCGATAATGTTTCAGAAAATATATAACTTTTAAAGATTTAATTCAATCTTCTACTGGGACTTTTGCCGTTTATTGAGGGTGTGACCGAAAATGTCGGTGCCGCTGACTATAATCGAATGTTTTTCACATTTACCGTTCGATTGACCAAGTACCATTTAAAGTACATTTTTATGGGTTAGTACTGTCAGATTGTGCTAGCTACTTCACATTAACCTTGTACGGCAATCAATAAAGGCTAACAGTACAGTACCACTTAATTGTAGTCACTTCTATCCCCACTGTAATGAACTAAAAAAGGCGACAAACCTTTTCGCAAGACCTTTTCTGTGAGAAACGTATTGTCAAGCTCACGCGCATACACTGCTGGCGACATTCTAAAGCTCCGTTTTGCCCTCCCTACAACCACAATTTCTGTCTCTGCTGGTTGCGGTGAACCAGCTACAGTGTGGGAGGAAAGTGTCAGAGGCAACACCCACAGAGACCAGCAGCCCACCACAAACCAGACACCTGCTAGGATCTGAACTTTTACCCCTAGAGAATAGTGGATGTTCAAATGCTTTATCAAAACGCATGTACTATACTTTTGTCTTGAAAGAATTAAAGATTGTATACTTATTATCTTTTTCTTGCCATATCGCCATTTTCTAACTGACTAAAGGTCATTTGAAGTTCTTCAGTTAGAATTCTCATTTGGGTCTGTCCTTTAGTTCTGTGGCTTTGTTAACTGAAAAGAGCTACCTCCAAATAGGTTTTCTTCACTAGCTATGATTGCGTTAAGCAAAATGGAGAAGGGCCTCACATTCGTCTTTGCCTGGGGCCTTCACATCACTAAAACCGCCCCTGCCTAAAAGCAACACAAAAACTCTTTGCATTTGCATCTGTAAATTATGCTGATACAGTATGGAACACATTTGTTGGCTAAATGGCTTTAAGTCATCAAGGGTCCAAGGTATCAAATGAGCCTCAAACCACTGTGCTGCTGCCAGATATGCAGTAGATACTACAAGCATTGTTTCTTTTGATTAATTTTCCTGTTGAACTCAATGGAAAAATATTAATGAGTGCTGATAACTGTACTTACATCCATCTCCATTGTATGAGGCTCCTGCAGGGAGTTATGCAAGGTATGGGCCACCTGTATATCCCTCAAAATACCAGGACAATACACCATTTGTTGGCAAATGATGCAATATGCTATTATGTATGAAGTATACAGTAAGCTTTAAAACAGTTTTAAATGGAGCTTAAACAGGTATTGACAAGAGTGCCCACATCATCTTGGTCCAGGCTTTGGCCAGAGTCTAAGGCTTCTTCTGCATCCTAAAAGAGACCAAAATAACATTTATTGGAGATTGGATCATCTGGATGTTTACACCTACAATATACTGCTAAAATGGTGTAAGGTTTGTAAGGTGGTAAAAAAAAAAAATTCTTACATGACACCCATCTTGCTGTTCTCCGACCTGCTCTGCCAGACTTTCCTTTAAAAAGTAGGGAGTAAATGTTACTATAACATAGTTATATTCATCAGTGTTCCAGTGCAGTGCAGCAATAGTAATCACCAAGTCCAGATGAACAGGTCAACCCAATACAGTGACAATTAGCTTAGCTGTTTCGACCACTTCAGTAATTATATGATATTATGCGCGTTAACTTTACGTCTTTATACTATTATCAATTTGTTACCTTGCGTTTATTTAATTTTTTAAACATTTAGTTTATTTGACAAAATTAAAACACATCTATCAAAAGGCTTGCATGTGAAGAAATTGTCAAGAATAACACAAAAAAGTCCTGGACTTATTTCCATTGTGGTCCTTGATGTTCCATCAGCCATAGCAAGATAATATCAGGCTTCAAAAGAACAACGTGACATACAAAGAATCTTACCACAGTCTAAAATACATATTCATACTATAACTGCTATTTACATTGCATACAATTTACGCCCATTTTAGTGCACAGTGCTATATAAACAAAATGAGCCTAATACAAATAGTAAGCCAGCCACTTATATGGGGATATTTTCCAACAGCTTTTCTTTGATCATTGTTTTGAAGGTGAAGGGGTTACTGTTGACTTTAATTGAAAGTGGCAGTTTATTCCACTCCAAGGCTCCAGAGTACAAAAGAGAGACCCTGCCCATCTTAAACTTGAACCTACTAAGCCTCAGGTTAGCAATACTTGCTCTAGTGTTATGGCCATGTCCTTCCCCCACCTTCATAAAATAATTAGTAAAATACTTTGGAGCCCTACCATATATGATCTTATAGACCATATTGAGCTGCAGCAGACCTGATCTTGCTTCAACTGGCAGCCACTGTAACTGCTGAAACTGAGTCCTGCCCACATGACTCCTCTAATCCAGGCCCAACACCACCCTTATCAAATTACTTTGAGACACCTGAAGTTTCTGTTTTAATGCTCTAGACAAGCCCCCAAACCAAGAGCAGATAGCATAGTTCAAGTGACACTGGACAAGACTAGATGCCAACACCTTAAGACAATGCCTGTCTAATAGTTTTGCCTTCCTAGCCAAGTATCTGGTTCTCGCATTAACCTTGCCTAACACCTTCAAGGCCATGCTCTCTCCTCCCAGGTTCCCATCCAATATGCAGCCCAGTTAATTCACTGATGTCCTTGTAGTGATAGGCTTTCCTCCAAGTTCTAACAGTAATGTTGAAACTTTGCTCAACCTTACTTTAGAACCAAATAAAATGCATTCTGTCTTACCTTTTTTATAAAACCAGTAAGATACAAAAGACAAAAGATTGATAACTTGTGCGATATAAGGGCCAATCGTTTCAGCTGAATCTCTTAAAAGCCTAGCAGGAATATTAACAAGCCCAGTAGCCTTGGTTCTGTTTAACTCACCTAATATTCTTGCAACCTTCTCATTAGTTACCCTAGTGAAGGAGAACGAATTGGCCTTAACTCCTAAATTTGCATAATATCTCTGCCTGTATGCTTTACAGTACTCCCCTGAACTAGGGGGCAACCTTGAAACAAGGTTTAGCCATGACAGATGATTAGGCTGTATCTCCTATTTAAATCTTGGATTACTTGGAGAGAAAAAAACATTTGAAATATTTGTGAGCTGTGAATGTGGCCATGCCTCTTTAATAGCAAGTACTTGATGACAAAACAAATCCCGATCACACCATATTCCTTGCATTACTACCACGTGTGCGTGCACATGTGTAGAGGACTAAGATTTGATTTTTCTACCCCATCTGATCTGAAATCTGCATGCCGCCCTCATGCCACTCGAAGAAAATTTCTCTAGATCTGCCCCTGGGTACTGGTAATATTCACCTGTATGCGGATGGCACAGTTGTCTGTTGTTCTGCTGAAAAGCTGCAGATTGATAAATGTATTTTGCAGGCTAATGAAGACAATCTAAAACTGACTAAATATATGCTGCTTACCAAAGAAATATTGATCATAGCGACTTGAAAATGGACAAATTAAATGATTTTAATATTGAGAGAGTAAATAAATACAAATATCTTGGAATTTGGATTGATAATGAATTTACTTTTAAGGCACTCTTGAAAAAAGAGGGCTTATTTATTTAAAATGTAACTTTCATTTTACCATGTAAAAGTGATTGAGAACAAAGTCAAGAAGGTATGTGTCAAAAATGTTTTTTCATACAATACATACAAAGGTGCTTTAAAACTAGCATTAGCAAGGATAATATATAGGATGAAACAAAGGACACAGAAAAAAATGTGTTGCGTCAGAATTTTAGGCAAGCAGCAGTTACAAAGAGGTGGGGAGCTAACAGGTGCAACGATGAGTAAATGCGTTCTGTAAAATTCTCTTTGTGTTTCCAAATACTAAATAAAAGTATGCAATATCCCACCTTGGTTTTTTCCCCTTTTCCTTCCAGATCAAAAGAACACAGTCTCATCTGAATGTTTTACAACACCTGAATGCAAGATTTAATCCCATAGTTTAAAAAAATGGGCAATGTTTAAAAAATTTTTTTAAATAATTTAAAAAGTACCCATTGATGGTGAAATGTAGTATGAAACACACATAGGCAATACCCACAAAGGAAGGCCTACAAAGACCTTCACCAACAGCAATACCTGAGAAACCGACACCTTCGGAATTTGGAATGTTTGCATCGTTAAACTTGTTTTGAAGATTTAAATACAGTGTGTGCGTATATCTTACCCCACATGATATAATTTCTATAAGACAATGACTTTATATTAACAAATAATGATTACTGGTATATCAATGAAATACACAAAGAAGGCTGTAAAAATACAGAACAGAAGGCCATACGTGTTCAGGAGGTTAAGCCCAACAGGAGATTCTCAGATTTGGTCCTGAAGACAAACTGGTTTTCGAGCTCATTTATGCAGCAACACTCCCAGAACTTAGGAAGATTAATGATTCAGTCGTGACAGTAAGTAGTACCTGAGTCATAATGTTGAGTGCCAGCTCGAATGAATACTTTCCAACATTGTGGCACTAGGACTAAACCACCCAGAACAACATTAAGAAACAGTGAAAGAGTGGAAAATGTTGCTAAAACATTTGTATCAAAATGTATTTGACCTAACACTGGAATCCACCACCATTTCACCCAGGACAGTACTATTAAAAACCCTGGGAAAGCTATTTATATTGGACATACATTTATAGATTTCTAAGGGGTATTGTATTTGTGTAAGCTTAGAAAAATAGAAAGGTTTGCTAGACTTACTTACAAGCATAGACATGTATTTGTTTTTTTTTTTCATTACAATAAATTTCAAGCTGAAAGTACAAGCATTTATTGCAAGCTGCACAGTGTCCAGTGTGAATTCAGCTGTAACAGTGTTAATGCACCTCTTAACAGATAACATTTGGTCCCACTCTGGAATGTTGGGCCAAATGTTATCTGTTAAGCGTTGAGTTAACACTGGAACTTATACTGTGTACAAATAATTTCTCTGAGAGTATTTCTGGGTGCTCTTAAAATATTCTCTGCACAATAACTGGGTAATTTGCAGTATTGCAGCCAAGTTTTCTTCTCCATGACAGGGACAATCGTTGGCTCAAATGCAGCACCTCCTCATCTTCCTCACCCTCCTCCAAAAGCCTTCGTTCACAATGACGGACAGGAAGAGCAAGATGGCCGCCCCCACAGCGATCCGTGCTAGGTTCTCCACTGTGCAGGAAACAGGGGGGAAATAAAAAAACCAAAGAGGTGAGACTCAGAGTTAAGGGACTTGCTAAGACTTGCATCCTGTTATGCTGTGCCCACCACCATCCACTGTTAACGGCAACCTGCCAGCCAGTTAGCCAAGATTGGGGAAGGAGGGTGGTGCTACAGATAGTGTTTGCGGACCCATTTGGTAACCCCCCCCAACCAACCAAAACTAACCGTCGCTAAATGGTTTCAATCGACAAGAATCATTGCATGTGCGCCCTGGCTACAGTCATCGCTATTCTGTTGGTTGTTCTGCATTTTGGTTTTTCCCCTGGTATCTGTTTGTCTATTAGCATGGTATGTGGTAGCCATGGAGACAAGGGTGTGTCAGTCGATTGGCCCGATCAGAACTACATTACCAGCAGACATTCTTCAAGACTTCAACTTGGTCACAAAGGACAGTCGCAACAATCGAACACACAATGTTTGTGCTCTCATTCATGCAGACGTGCAAGCCGGCTTTTGCATGAGGCAGCAGCGTCATCCTGAGCAACTTATCAGAAACAGAATCAGAATCGGGTTTATTGGCCAAACATGCTTTCTTCACATGTAAGGAATTTGACTCCGGTTCACAGTAACTCACACTGTACATACATTCACAATGTCAACAACAAACAACAACAAGAGTAGGTTTTACCTACAGTGAGCAGTAGTGAAAGTGTGTTGTGCTCATACAAATAACAAATATGTAATAAATATAAGTGTATGAATAAATTATAGCACTATGAACATGGCTGTGGGTATGTACAACTATTTTTTCATAGACAGGTTACATGGCTGGGTTAATTGTTCATGTATAAAACTTTATACATTTTACATTTATACAGCAGGATAAGTACCTTGCTCAAAAGTACAATAGCTTTGCACTACCCAGGTATTGAACCTGCAACCTTTAAGTCACAAGCCCTGTTCCCTATCCAATACACTACACTGCCACCTTTGGACATATGCAATTTGTTCTATTATTTGCAGAGGTGGAAAGTCCAGGGGTCAGAAGGTAAAAGTATTCCCTTGTGTTTCTTCCACCCATGGACTCAGCCAACTGATTTCATTTAGTTCTACCTCCTGGCTGAAGAATTGTCCTAATTATCAAATCCAGGTGATTGGGGAGGAAGTTTACTTTCTAAACCTTGATTTTACACCTGATGATTTGTTGACAACTTTTAGTTCAGTCATTTGGTTTTGCTGTTTTTGAAATTGTTACTATGATATTTTGTTTCATTAGATTATCTTTGATTACACTATATTTCATAATCTATCATTATCTACAGACCTGGGTCAAGTACGTTTTTGTTTTTTTTTTGGATTCAAATATTTTTCTACGCTTTACTGATCTTTTCTGGGGTATTGGAACCAATGAAATACTCTCAAAAAGTGCAAACCCCACCTTCTGGTCATATTGGCAGGCTCAATTACACCAGGCAAGATCAATAGAGCACAGAAAAGTATTTGAATCCAAAACAAAAACGTATTTGACCCAGGTGTGATTATCTACCATCACACATTTCCTTTTATCACATTATCTCATTACCTCTGGGGTGAGTTGAGTATGTGGGTGTAGTTTCTGTCAGTGTAGCTGTGTAGGATGTGGTTGTTAAAGACAGTTCACAGCATAGTGATGACCTAGCTAGGTTTTTCATACCTGCCCTGACCCAGAGGTTTCCTTGTTGTGTAGATGTTGTATATTTTTTGTATTAAAGGTTGAGATTAATTAACTTATTTTGGTAATAACATGTGATGTGGCATATGTGATATGCTGTTATTTTTGCTTCCTGGTTGTAATAATTCAGGGGGTTGTAACAACCATTGGCTGTAACAACACCACTAAACCTTTCCTCAGCCAAGCACACCAATCAAGAGCCTTTAGCATAGTGTGCCGTTTTTAGCAAGGCTGTGTTGTGACTGAAAATCACTTACTTTTGCGTGTGGGTTGCATTAGCTGCATGGATTGGCTTCGACTGTTTACCCTTAAGCTCAAAACACCACGGTGCACTGTGGAGTACTGACTGAGTCTATTGCAAACAAGATAGCGTGACTTCCTTTCACACGCTGTGCTCACCACGAGCGCTTGAAGGGTGGTGGAGGAAGTGGTCTTGGGTGAGGCACATTTCATTAATAGCCTGACAAAGGGAGTGGAACTCACCAATGTTGTTTGCTCTAAATCCTTCGCTGATCTCTGTGTAAGACGGTTGGCCTGCTCTGTTTCCTCTGCATTCATATTCACTGCTGTAAGAGTTGTTTCCAGCGGCAAGTGTGAGTCTATCCCCGCTGGGGTCCAGTGGAAGATGCCGTCCATCTCTGTACCACGTGTAGTTCCATTTAGCAGAGCTCCCCTCAACCTGACACCTCAGAGTCAGACTGTCTGACCTGAAGATCTCTGTCCATGCAGTCTCCAGAGTCAGCACAGCCTGAGGACGAGCTGAAACGCCACAATGATTAGGAAATGGGTAATTAGAGCATCGTGCACAACTATAAATTATAATACATCATAACGCCATGCCCAAAACATGATTTAAAATATCACTTATTGGTGCATGTATGTTTGCACTTCGATGTCGCTGCTTGCCCGGTGGCATTGTAATGTTTAAACAGGCAAAGGCCTTCCCCAATAGTGTAGGAGAAGCACTGAATAGTCTAGAATGTGATTGTATTCTGTAGAATTAAAATTAGCCTTCACTAGAACTAAGGGGCCTAGCCCAAACAATTAAAAACATCCCCAGACCAAAGTGTGTCCAGATACTTTTGGTCATATACCGTATAGAACATTTCAGAATTATTTGCTTTATCATATACTAGACTGAGAAATAAAGCAGAAAAATGTATTTCTTATGTTACCAGTTATGTTGAACTGGAGAGAGTCACTGTACGGTGTGTAGAAAGCGAGGCTCCCTCTCCTTGCTCTGCACCAGTACTCTCCACCATGTGAAACTGCAGCAGCGTGGATGGTGTAACTGGACCCGTCAGTGCTGCTGGAGTCAGTGCTGGTCAGTGCTGTTCCCTGTGTTTCTTTGAACCAGAGATACTCCCAGCCAACAGGATCTGTGCCAACCCTGCAGCTCAGGGTTACTGTATCTCCTGTGAAGATCTCTCCACTGGGGGGGTCCAGAGTCAGCAGGGGTTTGGGGGCCTCCCCTAAAAAACAGGTATAATTTCACCCGCAGGTTAAAACACCAGAAAACCAGTGAACCAGTAAGTGAACATACATTTCAGATGCTACTTTAAGACACTAACCATAATAAACAAGCCACAAAGAACAATCCACAACATTACAGTTAAAGTTACAATCTCGAAGATTTCCGTTTCGTTCTCTTTGGCAGTACCAATGGCGAGAAGCGGTAATTGCAGGTGTGTTTTTGGACCTCACTTCCCATAAGTCCAACTGGACCCAACCAGTGTCGCCTGTGTGACGTTGGCCTTATTTTTTACAGTCTCTGGTTGGCACCTGGGCCACGCCAACTATAGCACTTAGGCTACTATTTACTGAATAAAACATGGTTGTTATAAAAGTAACGTTATGTACAT
The DNA here is from genome assembly GCF_018555375.3 of Anguilla rostrata. NCBI lineage: Eukaryota > Metazoa > Chordata > Actinopteri > Anguilliformes > Anguillidae > Anguilla > Anguilla rostrata. The sequence continues at coordinate 10,544 of NW_026986542.1, forward strand.
ACTCATTCATTGTCTAACATTAGGCTAATAAGCTGTCTTTACACTGCTGAGCCGGGTTAAAATGCTGTAGCAGACCTGGGGTAGAATTATTGATGATCAGTTTCCACTGACGTTCTTTATCCACCTTTTGCCCGGTATGAACAACTTTACACTGCAGAGAAGAATTCGTGGGATTCGCTGTGGCTCGTGCAATTATGTATCTCGTGCATAATAAACAGTCTCTCGTGAATGATTGTTGTGTGATATTTTTGAAACAACTGCCTTGCAAAATGTTACCCCCGGTGTTTCTGGTTTTGCTAGCTAAACTGCTCGAGGATAAAGCTGAGCTGGGTGTTAAATTAGCAACAAGAAGAATAAAACAAAAACAAAGGAGATTTCATCAAAAAATGTCATCAAGGCTGAAGGAACATATGAGGAAGCGTAATAAAATAATAACGCTAATCCATACTGCCGTATTCTTTTATTTAGTTTTCTCCGGCTTGACATCTTTACACAGAAATCAGACCCGGCTCTGCTTCACCTATACCCCGGCTTTATTCCAATCATTATAATATATTGATGAACTTGATGGCAATGTAAATAACACTCACGTTAAGGCCAGTTCAGATCAATGATTCGCAACGAGACGAAACGGTTTTAGAATGTTGCAGAGAAAATTGCAGCGGTGTGAACTGGTTAGTTGCAGAGCGTCTGAAGCCGTTGCCTGGGGTCTCAAAAGCCCCACCTTGTCAAATCGCCAAGTGCAGTTTTAGAACGTTTACAATCAGACGTCTTGGAATTTTGCAAGTTGCATCCAGTCTCGTAGCAAATCATTGATCTGAACTGGCCTTCAGTTAGCTACGTTGCAACAAGGTAGCATTGTATTCGAGAGACAGTTTGCGAGGTCGGTAGCGTTAGCTAGCGTTTTTTCTAATTGTTAGCTGACATTAGATTGTGTTAATTACATTAGCTAGCTAGCTAACGCAACGTCACCTAATATGAGAGATGGATACTGTGCGCAACGTTGTCTAAACTAATGTTGCCTTTATTGACATGGTCCGGTAGCTAGCGTTAGCTGTTCAAATAGCTATGTAATTTAGTAACGTTACATTGTCATCAAATGTAATACGAAATCTACATCAACAACTAATATGACCTCTCATGTTACACAAAAAACTTTTTAGGGTTCCATAACCCCACCCCCCCTTTCTCTGTTATTGTAACGTGAGCAGACACCAGAAAAAACAGAACGCTGCTCAAACACAAATGAGTTGAAGAGCGAGTCTGTTGCGTTAGCTCCGCCTACCCTCTCTGGCGGACCAACCACTGATGGGTGATGGATAACGCGTCACTAACTATGCGCCGCTTGTGATTTTTTCCCGGGACTGTTGCCACAGACACACAGTTCTTTAATCATAAATAATAATAATAATATAAATTAATATAATAATAGGCTCAATCACCATTGTGTTACCTAATTCGGCGATAGATAGTGACTTAACAGACATTTATTTTAATGAAAATCTTCGAGATTATTACTTTAAAGTAAAAAAATTGAAATACTACATTTTAATTATTACATTTGTATCCATTATGTAATACATGACATCTTACCAGAAACTTTGAGTGCAACTGTACTGCTGCTGCCAGTGTACAGTACTCTTTCCTTATGCTGTCCTTGACATGTGTATGTTCCCGCGTCTGACTGAACAGCAGACAGGATCTCATAGGTGTCCTCATTCATGCCCACAGGAAGTTCTTGTCCATCTCTGTACCATTTATGCATCCACACAGGAGAACGGTCCTGAATGTCACAGTGCAGAGCCGCTCTCTCTCTGTTAAAGATGCTTGTCCATCCAGTCTGTAGAGTTAGAACCACGGGTGGGAAAGCTGGACAGACCAGGAAACAAAGTGCAAGATGAAGATGGAGTCACAGGAATAACTGTTTTACATGGATTGCTGATGCTTGTCAGTCGACAACTTTCTATACAATATTACAAAGGTAACCAAAAAAAAAAAATCATTTGCAAATGCTGGATATTAATTATTGAACTTTTACATAAGCATTAATATAGGTCTAGCTAATTCTCACAGCACAACAACATTACTCACCATCTACAGTCAGTGTCACATCATTGCTCTTTTCAGTGTCAGCTCTTCTTGGATTTCTCCCTTGGCAGGAGTATCTTCCACTGTGTGACTGACCTAGAGGTGGGATTGTGTACTCATTTTCACTCTGGCGAAAAGACTGATAGAAGAGTTATCTTCTTTGCGCCACAGAGAACTCCACCCAGTCTGAGGGGACTGAATCTCACATTTGAGAGTCACGTTCTCAGTGGGGTAGAACTTCCTCCATGCTGGGTTCAGGGTTAGCACAGGAGACTATAGAGCTGCCAGGACAGGACACATTCAAACCCAGCACAGGGACAAAGAATTCCACTTCCTCAGAATTTTTTTTTCTTTTTTCAGCAGGCATTCAGGAATCTTCCCGGTACATGTATTAATACATCAGTGAACATTTCTTAGGCGATATAAATTTTCATTTTCCATTGTAAAATATTAATTGTGCAAAGTGCCCTGGTCAATAGAATCCACTAAGTGTCAAAATATTAACACAATTAGTTATAATGAAGCTCCATCTGTCTCTGTGCCAGTTTTGCAGTCACAAAAGCATAATAAGGCATGCTAAAAACAGTGAAGTAACAAGAAGAACTACATGTGCATATTCCAGATTATTAAGAAAGATATGGACTACAAAGCCATTTATTTTTGCCCTTAACTTACAAATGCATTGCAGCAACAGCTGGCTTTTAGTCACAATCATAAATTGGTAAGTAAACTTTGATGATTTCGGACATTGTAAAAGTGTGTTTATTAAAAAAAGAAAGGAAAACCTTCATTTAATTGTTAGTCAAAATTAAGTTTGAGTGAAGACTGAATCTAAGGCAGTGTGTACCTTCAATATTCCCTTTATTTCCCACAAAATGCACTTTATGGATAAAGCTGTATGAATAAGATGAATAATACGTGAATAATACATAATAATGAATAATACGTGCACGTGAATAATAAAAATACTTGCCTGCCTCTTGTACAAAGAACATCAAGACAACCAGTCCAACTGGAGGGAATAAAATGAAAATGAGGGGTTTTTTAACCAATAAAGAAAATCAGCAGCACAAATGTAGTGCACAGAAACACAAAAACAGGAGAGAAAGAAAATAAATGCCCAAAGCCTCCTTGTGTCTTTGATGTAAATAAGGGAACAGAGGGTAATATTTGTAAGTAGGAGTGAGAGGCAGTGTTCAGTGTAGTTATTTTGACGGTAAAGCCTGGAAAGCACTTTGAAAGCACAGAGACTCTATAAACGGAGTGTAGACGGAGTGTAGCACAGTGGGTAAGGAACTGGGCTTGTAACCGAAAGGTCGCAGGCTCGATTCCTGGGTAAGGACACTGCCGTTGTACCCTTGAGCAAGGTACTTTACCTGCATTGCTTCAGTATATATCCAGCTGTATAAATGGATACAATGTAAAAAGTTGTGTAAGTCACTCTGGATAAGAGCGTCTGCTAAATTCCTGTAATATAATGTAATAAACCTACACTTAGGGAGATAGCATACCATCCACTCCAGTTTGCCATGTTATTAGTACTTCACAAACATGTAACAGGTTGTGTTCAAAAAATGAGAAAGAAATGTACTTTCTGGCTAAATTATATTACTTCCACGGAACATGACAATGTTCTTATTCACACAGTGATGCATGGTGACTCATTCACACCTAGAATGCATCATTCACAATGTTATTCTGATTCTTAGTGTGATTCCTTCTTGTTTTAATTCACTATAAGAAAGACAGAATGAAAAACTCACCTATTGCTGTGGTGAACTCATCCATGTTGACCTTTCTCTCCCCTGCTCTTTCTCAAAGAGGTACAGCCCTGCAGCGCTGGCTGGTTTTGTTGGTGGATGTGTCTCATTCTTTTAATAGAGCCGTGGTCAGAAACTGGTGTGGTAAAAGCTACTCCTCATGAACCACGTAAAAAAAAGACTTCTAAAGAACTCACAGACACAAACCTGCACATTCCCACATTTAAAGTGTATACCTTTCTGGAATTAGTAAATTTATTTATGCATTTATTTGCTTGCTTGTTTTCAATTATTTATTATATTATGGTTATGATCGTAGCCTACAGCAATGTGACTACACAATGAGAGGAGAAAGTAATGAAGAACATGATCTACACACGAGATGAGCGTGCAGTTAGAGACAGGAAATGAGATACAAGGGAGAATACAGAGCAGTATAACCCCTTCTGCATCACACCTTTTTAAATCACAAGTCTGAAAATGACATGCCCAGAATAAAATGGCTACTGTCCTTGAGCCCTTTTGACTACAGGCATAATCCTGGCTCAGCTGAAAGGTAACCCTTGGGAGCTTGTTTTCAAAGAGTCAGAATTGCTCTTAAAAAATAATAAATCAGAAAGTAATAGAAGCTCAAACACAGTGGGAGTTTTTTCTCTCACCTAAAATTTTCTCTCACTTAAAAAGATTATTGTTATTATTATTATTTATTTATTTTTATTTTTTTTGTGGAATACAAATGCCAGGTGGGTTTAAAAATACAATGAAGCACCCACACCACTGGGCAAATCCTGGTTCAAAATTGAATACCACCAAAAATTTGCATTCTGCATTGTTTTTTTCCTAAGCTATGTCCAGCCAGGTTTCCAAAAAGGCCATTTGGAAACTCAAAAAGGACACTTGGTTACCAAATGATATTATGGGTGTTTATAGATGTAAAATACATTGTATACTATGTGCTAGTTGAAGACGTTTGCAGAAATTCTCACTTTCCCTGCCCCTGCCACTCTCCACCACCCTCCCCTTGCTCTCCCCTTGCTACCTCTGGCAGCAGCAGGTCTGAAAGACTGTAGAAAATATCTACATCAGCTATCTACTTTACTAATCCATTAACCAAAGTCCATTGATCAAAGTTTTTTCTTTTCTTCCCCCAAAATACCCCACCCCCATCAACATGTCAAACACGTACCACAATTTCACACCACATGTATCATTCAAAATCAGGCCTACTCCTTATGTATAAGAGTACCGAATATTACATTGCAGGCATTTAGAAGACGCTCGTATCCCGAGCGACTTACAACATTTTACATAGCATTTACATTGCATCCATTCATACAGCTGGATATACAGCTACTGAAGCAAAGCAGGTTAAGTACCTTGGTCAAGCGAACAAAGGCACTGTTCTACCTGGGAATTATGCCGCCCATATAATAATACATATATTGTGAGAATGTATTTAGATGCTCACCGATATAAATTTGAATCAAGTCCTTCACTGAACAAGTCCTCTTTTTTGGATGAAAAATTGCTGTGGATTTTGTTCAGTGGATCCTTCTCGTGAAAAAGACACCGACTGTACCATGATCTTGTCGTCCGTAGATTTCCAAAACGCACTGAAGGTGAGGAACCCCCAAGCCTTTTTTGGCGTCCCACATGTTAGAAGATAAGGGACCGTTTTCGCTAAGTCTTTGCCACCGTAAAATGGGTTATAGAGATAGAACCGTGAGTTTTAACACTTTCAAACGGTATGTCGTGTTACCAGGCTGCTTTAATTTAACAATAATGCAACTGAACGAATGCAACTGAACCCATTCCACGCGGTTAAGGCAAAGGCTGTTTATGTACACATTTACCAGGCCCGTATACGACTGGCTGTACCAGAGCACTTGTAATTATTGCGTTCTCTCTGCAGATAGCATAGTTTAGTGTCATAACGCACAAAACGTTTTAAGTCCATTGTCAATGAATAGTTCCGTATGCCGTTTATGGTCGTCGGTCGGGGCTCAGCTCTCCATCACACCACACCACCCACTTCCCGTTTCACACCAGCAAACACCGCCCCCTGCTGACGCTACAGCGCTCTGGACATTGCAGGAACGCCTCAGCACAGCTGCGTGCACACGCAGACAGACACCCAGCCGCACCAGACGAGAGTGAAACAAGCCGCGCGTGCCGCGGTTTTGTACAAGACGCCGGCTATCTTTAAAAAGGCAGCTCGCCTCGCAACCGAGAGGTATTCCACGGTAACTAGACATTGCCTTTTCCCCAGTTTCTAGCCAAGTCCCACACGCACTCGGACGATTGCTGGAGACTCTTCCTACCGCGTCGAAATGTTCTACCAGTAAATTTATAGTCATTTCTATGACCATATCGGGAAAATACTTCCGCAAGTAAATTGCGCTACTTTAGTAACTCGATAGGGAAGACGAAATGTCAGAAGGCCGTCTGTAGACGCGCTGCGGGAAGCCATCACCTACAGCTGATTTCCCTGCTTTTGTTAAGCGCATTTTTTTCTTTGGCTTTTACTTTCGTTTTGACAGCAACGCGTGGAGTGTTACCGTGTGCGAGACGTAAGCTGTACAGTGGTTGCCTCTAGTAAAGCTAGAACTGGTGACTTTTTTGGGTCCTGTCTGGCCAACATTAAACTGCAGCATGAACCACATTTCACCTAACTGGAGTGAATTTTTCACTTATTGAAAGAAGAAACAGGGTCAATCCATAGAATATGGGCACAATAAAATATGTTTGTTGTCTTTCACATCTGATATAGTGACCCCTGCTTTGCTCAAGTTCATTTTTGGCTGTAATAATTTTTCCTTTTAAGAGCATTAAAAGGCTTTCAACAGGTAATATGATCTTCCCAGTATATTTTCACATTAATAAAACAATGTTTTTACATTACATTACAGGCATTTGGCAGACGCTCTTATCCAGAGCGACGTACAAGAAAGTGTATAACCAGGAACAAGTATGACGAAACCCCTAGAGAGAAGTACCGGTCCAAGTACAGGGAACAACCGCATAGTTCAACTTGGACCCTGATGGTTAAACTGATTAACACTAACAACGAGAACGGCAACAACGCAAAAATAAATAAAAATACAAGTAGTCGTTAAGTTAGGCGCATCAACTAAGTCACCTACGAAACAGCTGTCTAGTTACAACCCTAAGTTTAGTCATTTACAGGGGGGAAGGGAGGGATGGGGAGAGGTGCAGCCTGAAGAGGTGGGTCTTCAGTCGTCGTTTGAAATGGGTCACAGTCTCAGCTGTTCTGACCTCCACAGGGAGGTCATTCCACCATCGTGGGGCCAGAACAGACAGGAGACGTGTTCTGGAAGTGCAGGTGCGAAGAGGGGGAGGTGCTAGGCGTCCTGAGGTAGCAGAACGGAGGGATCTGGCTGGCATGTAGGGTTTGAATATCTTGTGAAGGTATGCTGGGGCTGATCCCTTGACTGCCTGGTATGCTAGGACCAATGTTTTGAATTTGATGCGAGCTATAACAGGCAGCCAGTGGAGGGTAGTGAGCAGGGGAGTTACGTGGGAGTGTCTGGGGAGGTTGAAGACCAGACGAGCTGCAGCATTCTGAATGAGCTGCAGCGGTCTGGTGGCAGATGCCGGTAGTCCAGCCAGAAGAGAGTTGCAGTAGTCCAGGCGGGATAGAACCATTGCTTGGACCAGGAGCTGGGTTGAGTAGGTGGTGAGAAAGGGGCGGATTCTGCGGATGTTGTATAGGAAAAATCTGCATGCCCGGGTTACTGCTGCAATGTTGTTGGAGGGACAGCCTGTTGTCCATCATCACTCCGAGATTCTTGGCGCAGGGTGATGATGTCACTACGGTGTCCCCTAAGGAAATGGAAAAGTCGAGGAGGGGAGAGGTTAGAGCAGGAATAAAGATTAGCTCCGTCTTTCCCGGGTTGAGCTTCAGGTGGTGATTGTCCATCCAGCTCTGTATGTCCCTCAGGCAAGCGGAGATGCGGGCAGGGACCTGTGTGTCCGATGGGGAGAAGGAGAGAAAGAGTTGCGTGTCGTCGGCATAGGAATGATAGGACAAGCCATGGGCAGATATTACAGGACCAAGGGATCTGGTGTACATGGAGAAGAGAAGGGGACCAAGGACTGAGCCCTGGGGAACTCCGGTGATGAGGGGACGGGGTGGTGATACCTTACCCGCCCAGGCAACCTGGAAGGAGCGGTCAGAGAGGTAGGACTCAATCCAGTCAAGGACTGTGCCGCGGATCCCTGTTGCTGCCAGGGAG
>NW_026986544.1:0-13522 GCF_018555375.3 Anguilla rostrata
AGTGTGTCATCTAGTCACGCGTCAGAGCGCATTGTAGTTATTTTCACCGCCTAATTCTTATGGACAGGGAAGCTCGTTTGATAGTCTTAGTAGAGAATAAATAAGAAATATAATTAATGTACTGAAATAGATACTAAGAAATAATAAATACAACATAATAATAATATTAATCATAAAAATTCATGTTTGAAACTGGAAAAGGGATACTGCTAAGTGACCCTTTAGGTGGCTTACAATCATCATATACGTGACTATCCTGAACTGATACTTTGCTTTGGGCCTCTTATTCGCTCTTGGACCCTTAGTTGAGAGTAAACACACACACATTTTAAACAGTGTGCTCGCAAATTACACAACTTCAAGAATTTGTGATCTGTTGATTATTTAGGCCTCCAACTACGTAGCTCTGTGGCTGTACACAATGTCACCGTTAAAGGCACAAGCTACAAAAAAAGCCACGTGTGTTGTCTTTGAGAAGAATGATGAGGACTAGTCTTTGGCAGATAGAACTGATTCTTGTTTGCAACAGTTGTGTTTACTTTGGTCACAGAGAAATGCCAGTCTGATTTCCTTTTTGATCAGGGGATTTACTGCCTAAAGATGGGCTCAGAGAACCCCATTTCAAATTATTTCTGCCTCGAACATGCAAGCCTGCTTGACTATTACCCTTTGCCTGTGTACAACATGTTTGGTCTGTCTCTAATAGCCACTCCTTTCCTTCAGAATGTCTGATATAAGTGAGAGCATCAAGGACGCAGTCATTTCTGTCCTGCCAAGTGTGCCAGAAGAAACGATCTTACACCAGGGAGTGGAAAGCAAAGATGACTTGCAGTACATAAGAGAACAGAAATTGCAGAGGTTAATCGACCAATCCAGTGCAGAAAACATTTAAATGCATGGAAATGAGCAGGTACTGTATATTTACTACTTCACTACCAAATTAAAGAGTGTATTAAAAAGCTTATTGTTTTATCTAATTAATTATGGCGCAATTTTAGTCAATATGCATAATGATAGATTTTTTGTTTTCATTGCCAGATGCTATAATTGTGCTACCCCCCCTACTCCAGTCCCCAGAAGGCAGTAAATCCCTATTTTGATTTAAATGGTATAGTCTAACCTGATGGACATGTGTACCGAGGTACATTGTGTGCCATAGCTGGAGATAATATGGGATCACAGAGTGGCTTTAGTGAAAACTTCAGTAAAAGCACCCATTTCTGCAGATTATGTACTAGAGCCTGACCGATATATCTATAATATATTAATAATATTATATATAAACAAAAAAAACGATGATTATTTATCTGTACTTGTCTGCATGAACGTTGTAATTGCTATTTACTACATTATCCAGTAAGGGAGCTCTAATACAAGTGTGAACTGCAGCAGCTGACGCGCTGCTTCTCTAATAAGACGTTTGTTACTCGTGCCTCATCCAATATTCTCCACTGCAAGACTTGTCTGCACAGATTCGGTTGCGGCAATAAAGTATGTAGATTTAGTGAAAGTTTTTAATTAATGCGTTTATACGACCACTATGTTTATCAATCCTCATTATCAAACGAGCGAGCTAGCTAACATATTTGGTTCACTTTAGAAAGCTAGCAAGCCTTTATGAACTGAAGTGAGCACATAAGCAGCGTAGGATCTACATTTCCAGAGGACATCGCTGTATTCTCAAATAATAACCAGCCAAAATAAATGGTGGTTGAATTTTCACACACTTGTTTGTTTTTTGTGTTTTTTTTAATCTGAGATAATGATATTAGCTACTATATGATGTTTTGTAAATAGCCAAGGCGTGATTGCAAGCGAGTGTCATCTTGTCACGCGTCCTCGTAGCAGCTAACCAGACAGTAAAAAGCAGATAAAACACTTCGAACATGAATCATTTTAAGCCATGTTATCTAGCTTTGTCGTGATAACATGAGAAGGATTGCTGTTGGAGAACTGAATCAACCAATATTAGCGCGGTAACCTGCACGAAAGCTCACATATAAAAAATACAATAAAAAATAATTAATTTAACTTACTGAAAAATATAATAGAATAACGAGGCTGTGTCAAGCTAATGCGTTATTGCGAGCGAGTGTGTCATCTAGTCACGCGTCAGAGCGCATTGTAGTTATTTTCACCGCCTAATTCTTATGGACAGGGAAGCTCGTTTGATAGTCTTAGTAGGAATAAAATAAAATATAATTAATGTACTGAGAATAGATACTAAGAAATAATAATAACAACAATAATAATAATATTAATCATAAAAATACATGTTTGAAACTGGAAAAGGGATACTGCTAAGTGACCCTTTAGGTGGTTACAATCATCATTAATACGTGACTATCCTGAACTGATACTTTGCTTTGGGCCTCTTATTCGCTCTTGGACCCTTAGTTGAGAGTAAACACACACGTTTTAAACAGTGTGCTCGCAAATTACACAACTTCAAGAATTTGTGATCTGTTGATTATTTAGGCCTCCAACTACGTAGCTCTGTGGCTGTACACAATGTCACCGTTAAAGGCACAAGCTACAAAAAAGCCACGTGTGTTGTCTTTGAGAAGAATGATGAGGGACTAGTCTTTGGCAAGATAGAACTGATTCTTGTTTGCAACAGTTTGTGTTTACTTTGTCACAGAGAAATGCCAGTCTGATTTCCTTTTTGATCAGGGATTTACTGCCTAAGATGGGCTCAGAGAACCCCATTTCAAATTATTTCTGCCTCGAACATGCAAGCCTGCTTGACTATTACCCTTTGCCTGTGTACAACATGTTTGGTCTGTCTCTAATAGCCACTCCTTTCCTTCAGAATGTCTGATATAAGTGAGAGCATCAAGGACGCAGTCATTTCTGTCCTGCCAAGTGTGCCAGAAGAAACGATCTTACACCAGGGAGTGGAAAGCAAAGATGACTTGCAGTACATAAGAGAACAGGAAATTGCAGAGGTTAATCGACCAATCCAGTGCAGAAAACATTTAAATGCATGGAAATGAGCAGGTACTGTATATTTACTACTTCACTACCAAATTAAAGAGTGTATTAAAAAGCTTATTGTTTTATCTAATTAATTATGGCGCAATTTTAGTCAATATGCATAATGATAGATTTTTGTTTTCATTGCCAGATGCTATAAGTTGTGCTACCCCCCTACTCCAGTCCCCAGAAGGCAGTAAATCCGCTATTTTGATTTAAATGGTATAGTCTAACCTGATGGACATGTGTACCGAGGTACATTGTGTGCCATAGCTGGAGATAATATGGGATCACAGAGTGGCTTTAGTGAAAACTTCAGTAAAAGTACCCATTTCTGCATCTATATGATGTTTTGTAAATAGCCAAGGCGTGATTGCAAGCGAGTGTCATCTTGTCACGCGTCCTCGTAGCAAGCTAACCAGACAGTAAAAAAGCAGATAAAACACTTCGAACATGAATCATTTTAAGCCATGTTATCTAGCTTTGTCGTGATAACATGAGAGAAGGATTGCTGTTGGAGAACTGAATCAACCAATAGTTAGCGCGGGTAACCTGCACGAAAGCTCATATAAGAAAATACAATAAGAAAATATAATTAATTTAACTTACTGAGAAAATATAATAAGAAATAACGAGGCTGTGTCATAGCTAATGCGTTATTGCGAGCGAGTGTGTCATCTAGTCACGCGTCAGAGCGCATTGTAGTTATTTTCACCGCCTAATTCTTATGGACAGGGAAGCTCGTTTGATAGTCTTAGTCTTAGTAGGAAATAAAATAAGAAAATATAATTAATGTACTGAGAATAGATACTAAGAAATAATAATAACAACAATAATAATAATATTAATCATAAAAATACATGTTTGAAACTGGAAAAGGGATACTGCTAAGTGACCCTTTAGGTGGGTTACAATCATCATTACATACGTGACTATCCTGAACTGATACTTTGCTTTGGGCCTCTTATTCGCTCTTGGACCCTTAGTTGAGAGTAAACACACACACATTTTAAACAGTGTGCTCGCAAATTACACAACTTCAAGAATTTGTGATCTGTTGATTATTTAGGCCTCCAACTACGTAGCTCTGTGGCTGTACACAATGTCACCGTTAAAGGCACAAGCTACAAAAAAAGCCACGTGTGTTGTCTTTGAGAAGAATGATGAGGGACTAGTCTTTGGCAAGATAGAACTGATTCTTGTTTGCAACAGTTGTGTTTACTTTGTCACAGAGAAATGCCAGTCTGATTTCCTTTTTGATCAGGGGATTTACTGCCTAAAGATGGGCTCAGAGAACCCCATTTCAAATTATTTCTGCCTCGAACATGCAAGCCTGCTTGACTATTACCCTTTGCCTGTGTACAACATGTTTGGTCTGTCTCTAATAGCCACTCCTTTCCTTCAGAATGTCTGATATAAGTGAGAGCATCAAGGACGCAGTCATTTCTGTCCTGCCAAGTGTGCCAGAAGAAACGATCTTACACCAGGGAGTGGAAAGCAAAGATGACTTGCAGTACATAAGAGAACAGGAAATTGCAGAGGTTAATCGACCAATCCAGTGCAGAAAACATTTAAATGCATGGAAATGAGCAGGTACTGTATATTTACTACTTCACTACCAAATTAAAGAGTGTATTAAAAAGCTTATTGTTTTATCTAATTAATTATGGCATAATTTTAGTCAATATGCATAATGATAGATTTTTGTTTTCATTGCCAGATGCTATAAGTTGTGCTACCCCCCTACTCCAGTCCACAGAAGGCAGTAAATCCGCTACTTTGATTTAAATGGTATAGTCTAACCTGATGGACATGTGTACCGAGGTACATTGTGTGCCATAGCTGGAGATAATATGGGATCACAGAGTGGCTTTAGTGAAAACTTCAGTAAAAGCACCCATTTCTGCAGATTATGTACTAGAGCCTGACCGATATATCTATTATATATTAATATATATTATATAATAAACAAAAAAAAAACGATGATTATTTATCTGTACTTGTCTGCATGAACGTTGTAATTGCTATTTACTACAATTATCCAGTAGAGGGAGCTCTAATACAAGTGTGAACTGCAGCAGCTGACGCGCTGCTTCTCTAATAAGACGTTTGTTACTCGTGCCTCATCCAATATTCTCCACTGCAAGACTTGTCTGCACAGATTCGGTTGCGGCAATAAAGGTATGTAGATTTAGTGAAAGTTTTTAATTAAATGCGTTTATACGACCACTATGTTTATCAATCCTCATTATCAAACGAGCGAGCTAGCTAACATATTTGGTTCACTTTAGCAAGCTAGCAAGCCTTTATGAACTGGAAGTGAGCACATAAGCAGCGTAGGATCTACATTTCCAGAGGACATCGCTGTATTCTCAAATAAATAACCAGCCAAAATAAAATGGTGGTTGAATGTCACACACATGTTTTTTTTTAGTTTTTTTTTTTAATCTGAGATAATGATATTAGCTACTATATGATGTTTTGTAAATAGCCAAGGCGTGATTGCAAGCGAGTGTCATCTTGTCACGCGTCCTCGTAGCAAGCTAACCAGACAGTAAAAAAGCAGATAAAACACTTCGAACATGAATCATTTTAAGCCATGTTATCTAGCTTTGTCGTGATAACATGAGAGAAGGATTGCTGTTGGAGAACTGAATCAACCAATAGTTAGCGCGGGTAACCTGCACGAAAGCTCATATAAGAAAATACAATAAGAAAATATAATTAATTTAACTTACTGAGAAAATATAATAAGAAATAACGAGGCTGTGTCACAGCTAATGCGTTATTGCGAGCGAGTGTGTCATCTAGTCACGCGTCAGAGCGCATTGTAGTTATTTTCACCGCCTAATTCTTATGGACAGGGAAGCTCGTTTGATAGTCTTAGTAGGAATAAAATAAGAAAATATAATTAATGTACTGAGAATAGATACTAAGAAATAATAATAACAACAATAATAATAATATTAATCATAAAAATACATGTTTGAAACTGGAAAAGGGATACTGCTAAGTGACCCTTTAGGTGGGTTACAATCATCATTATATACGTGACTATCCTGAACTGATACTTTGCTTTGGGCCTCTTATTCGCTCTTGGACCTTAGTTGAGAGTAAACACACACACATTTTAAACAGTGTGCTCGCAAATTACACAACTTCAAGAATTTGTGATCTGTTGATTATTTAGGCCTCCAACTACGTAGCTCTGTGGCTGTACACAATGTCACCGTTAAAGGCACAAGCTACAAAAAAAGCCACGTGTGTTGTCTTTGAGAAGAATGATGAGGGACTAGTCTTTGGCAAGATAGAACTGATTCTTGTTGCAACAGTTGTGTTTACTTTGTCACAGAGAAATGCCAGTCTGATTTCCTTTTTGATCAGGGGATTTACTGCCTAAAGATGGGCTCAGAGAACCCCATTTCAAATTATTTCTGCCTCGAACATGCAAGCCTGCTTGACTATTACCCTTTGCCTGTGTACAACATGTTTGGTCTGTCTCTAATAGCCACTCCTTTCCTTCAGAATGTCTGATATAAGTGAGAGCATCAAGGACGCAGTCATTTCTGTCCTGCCAAGTGTGCCAGAAGAAACGATCTTACACCAGGGAGTGGAAAGCAAAGATGACTTGCAGTACATAAGAGAACAGGAAATTGCAGAGGTTAATCGACCAATCCAGTGCAGAAAACATTTAAATGCATGGAAATGAGCAGGTACTGTATATTTACTACTTCACTACCAAATTAAAGAGTGTATTAAAAAGCTTATTGTTTTATCTAATTAATTATGGCGCAATTTTAGTCAATATGCATAATGATAGATTTTTGTTTTCATTGCCAGATGCTATAAGTTGTGCTACCTTCCTACTCCAGTCCCCAGAAGGCAGTAAATCCGCTATTTTGATTTAAATGGTATAGTCTAACCTGATGGACATGTGTAC
Organism: Anguilla rostrata; assembly: GCF_018555375.3. Classification (NCBI taxonomy): domain Eukaryota; kingdom Metazoa; phylum Chordata; class Actinopteri; order Anguilliformes; family Anguillidae; genus Anguilla; species Anguilla rostrata. Next base: position 6,917 of record NW_026986544.1, read on the forward strand.
CGAGGTACATTGTGTGCCATAGCTGGAGATAATATGGGATCACAGAGTGGCTTTAGTGAAAACTTCAGTAAAAGCACCCATTTCTGCATCTATATGATGTTTTGTAAATAGCCAAGGCGTGATTGCAAGCGAGTGTCATCTTGTCACGCGTCCTCGTAGCAAGCTAACCAGACAGTAAAAAAGCAGATAAAACACTTCGAACATGAATCATTTTAAGCCATGTTATCTAGCTTTGTCGTGATAACATGAGAGAAGGATTGCTGTTGGAGAACTGAATCAACCAATAGTTAGCGCGGGTAACCTGCACGAAAGCTCATACATATAAGAAAATACAATAAGAAAATATAATTAATTTAACTTACTGAGAAAATATAATAAGAAATAACGAGGCTGTGTCATAGCTAATGCGTTATTGCGAGCGAGTGTGTCATCTAGTCACGCGTCAGAGCGCATTGTAGTTATTTTCACCGCCTAATTCTTATGGACAGGGAAGCTCGTTTGATAGTCTTAGTAGGAATAAAATAAGAAAATATAATTAATATACTAAGAAATAATAATAACAAATTAATAATAACAACAATAATAATAATATTAATCATAAAAATACATGTTTGAAACTGGAAAAGGGATACTGCTAAGTGACCCTTTAGGTGGGTTACAATCATCATTATATACGTGACTATCCTGAACTGATACTTTGCTTTGGGCCTCTTATTCGCTCTTGGACCTTAGTTGAGAGTAAACACACACACATTTTAAACAGTGTGCTCGCAAATTACACAACTTCAAGAATTTGTGATCTGTTGATTATTTAGGCCTCCAACTACGTAGCTCTGTGGCTGTACACAATGTCACCGTTAAAGGCACAAGCTACAAAAAAAGCCACGTGTGTTGTCTTTGAGAAGAATGATGAGGGACTAGTCTTTGGCAAGATAGAACTGATTCTTGTTTGCAACAGTTGTGTTTACTTTGTCACAGAGAAATGCCAGTCTGATTTCCTTTTTGATCAGGGGATTTACTGCCTAAAGATGGGCTCAGAGAACCCCATTTCAAATTATTTCTGCCTCGAACATGCAAGCCTGCTTGACTATTACCCTTTGCCTGTGTACAACATGTTTGGTCTGTCTCTAATAGCCACTCCTTTCCTTCAGAATGTCTGATATAAGTGAGAGCATCAAGGACGCAGTCATTTCTGTCCTGCCAAGTGTGCCAGAAGAAACGATCTTACACCAGGGAGTGGAAAGCAAAGATGACTTGCAGTACATAAGAGAACAGGAAATTGCAGAGGTTAATCGACCAATCCAGTGCAGAAAACATTTAAATGCATGGAAATGAGCAGGTACTGTATATTTACTACTTCACTACCAAATTAAAGAGTGTATTAAAAAGCTTATTGTTTTATCTAATTAATTATGGCGCAATTTTAGTCAATATGCATAATGATAGATTTTTGTTTTCATTGCCAGATGCTATAAGTTGTGCTACCCCCCTACTCCAGTCCCCAGAAGGCAGTAAATCCGCTATTTTGATTTAAATGGTATAGTCTAACCTGATGGACATGTGTACCGAGGTACATTGTGTGCCATAGCTGGAGATAATATGGGATCACAGAGTGGCTTTAGTGAAAACTTCAGTAAAAGCACCCATTTCTGCATCTATATGATGTTTTGTAAATAGCCAAGGCGTGATTGCAAGCGAGTGTCATCTTGTCACGCGTCCTCGTAGCAAGCTAACCAGACAGTAAAAAAGCAGATAAAACACTTCGAACATGAATCATTTTAAGCCATGTTATCTAGCTTTGTCGTGATAACATGAGAGAAGGATTGCTGTTGGAGAACTGAATCAACCAATAGTTAGCGCGGGTAACCTGCACGAAAGCTCATATAAGAAAATACAATAAGAAAATATAATTAATTTAACTTACTGAGAAAATATAATAAGAAATAACGAGGCTGTGTCACAGCTAATGCGTTATTGCGAGCGAGTGTGTCATCTAGTCACGCGTCAGAGCGCATTGTAGTTATTTTCACCGCCTAATTCTTATGGACAGGGAAGCTCGTTTGATAGTCTTAGTAGGAATAAAATAAGAAAATATAATTAATGTACTGAGAATAGATACTAAGAAATAATAATAACAACAATAATAATAATATTAATCATAAATACATGTTTGAAACTGGAAAAGGGATACTGCTAAGTGACCCTTTAGGTGGGTTACAATCATCATTATATACGTGACTATCCTGAACTGATACTTTGCTTTGGGCCTCTTATTCGCTCTTGGACCTTAGTTGAGAGTAAACACACACACATTTTAAACAGTGTGCTCGCAAATTACACAACTTCAAGAATTTGTGATCTGTTGATTATTTAGGCCTCCAACTACGTAGCTCTGTGGCTGTACACAATGTCACCGTTAAAGGCACAAGCTACAAAAAAAGCCACGTGTGTTGTCTTTGAGAAGAATGATGAGGGACTAGTCTTTGGCAAGATAGAACTGATTCTTGTTTGCAACAGTTGTGTTTACTTTGTCACAGAGAAATGCCAGTCTGATTTCCTTTTTGATCAGGGGATTTACTGCCTAAAGATGGGCTCAGAGAACCCCATTTCAAATTATTTCTGCCTCGAACATGCAAGCCTGCTTGACTATTACCCTTTGCCTGTGTACAACATGTTTGGTCTGTCTCTAATAGCCACTCCTTTCCTTCAGAATGTCTGATATAAGTGAGAGCATCAAGGACGCAGTCATTTCTGTCCTGCCAAGTGTGCCAGAAGAAACGATCTTACACCAGGGAGTGGAAAGCAAAGATGACTTGCAGTACATAAGAGAACAGGAAATTGCAGAGGTTAATCGACCAATCCAGTGCAGAAAACATTTAAATGCATGGAAATGAGCAGGTACTGTATATTTACTACTTCACTACCAAATTAAAGAGTGTATTAAAAAGCTTATTGTTTTATCTAATTAATTATGGCAATTTTAGTCAATATGCATAATGATAGATTTTTGTTTTCATTGCCAGATGCTATAAGTTGTGCTACCCCCTACTCCAGTCCACAAGGCAGTAAATCCGCTATTTTGATTTAAATGGTATAGTCTAACCTGATGGACATGTGTACCGAGGTACATTGTGTGCCATAGCTGGAGATAATATGGGATCACAGAGTGGCTTTAGTGAAAACTTCAGTAAAAGCACCCATTTCTGCAGATTATGTACTAGAGCCTGACCGATATATCTATATATATTAATATATATTATAATAAACAAAAAAAAACGATGATTATTTATCTGTACTTGTCTGCATGAACGTTGTAATTGCTATTTACTACAATTATCCAGTAGAGGGAGCTCTATACAGTGTGAACTGCAGCAGCTGACGCGCTGCTTCTCTAATAAGACGTTTGTTACTCGTGCCTCATCCAATATTCCACTGCAAGACTTGTCTGCACAGATCGGTTGCGGCAATAAAGGTATGTAGATTTAGTGAAAGTTTTTAATTAAATGCGTTTATACGACCACTATGTTTATCAATCCTCATTATCAAACGAGCGAGCTAGCTAACATATTTGGTTCACTTTAGCAAGCTAGCAAGCCTTTATGAACTGGAAGTGAGCACATAAGCAGCGTAGGATCTACATTTCCAGAGGACATCGCTGTATTCTCAAATAAATAACCAGCCAAAATAAAATGGTGGTTGAATGTCACACACGTTTTTTTTTTAGTTTTTTTTTTTTTATCTGAGATAATGATATTAGCTACTATATGATGTTTTGTAAATAGCCAAGGCGTGATTGCAAGCGAGTGTCATCTTGTCACGCGTCCTCGTAGCAAGCTAACCAGACAGTAAAAAAGCAGATAAAACACTTCGAACATGAATCATTTTAAGCCATGTTATCTAGCTTTGTCGTGATAACATGAGAGAAGGATTGCTGTTGGAGAACTGAATCAACCATAGTTAGCGCGGGTAACCTGCACGAAAGCTCATATAAGAAAATACAATAAGAAATATAATTATTACTTACTGAAAAATATAGAAATAACGAGGCTGTGTCTAGCTAATGCGTTATTGCGAGCGAGTGTGTCATCTAGTCACCGTCAGAGCGCATTGTAGTTATTTTCACCGCCTATTCTTATGGACAGGAAGCTCGTTTGATAGTCTTAGTAGAATAAATAAGAAAATATATTAATGTACGAGAATAGATACTAAGAATAAAACAATAATAATAACAACAATAATAATAATTTAATCATAAATACATGTTTGAAACTGGAAAGGGATACTGCTAAGTGACCCTTTAGGTGGGTTACAATCATCATATACGTGACTATCCTGAACTGATACTTGCTTTGGCCTCTTATTCGTCTTGGACCTTAGTTGAGAGTAACACACACTTTTAAACAGTGTGCTCGCAATTACACAACTTCAAGATTTGTGATCTGTTGATTATTTAGGCCTCCAACTACGTAGCTCTGTGGCTGTACACAATGTCACCGTTAAGGCACAACTACAAAAAAAGCCACGTGTGTTGTCTTTGAGAGAATGATGAGGGACTAGTCTTTGGCAAGATAGAACTGATTCTTGTTTGCAACAGTTGTGTTTACTTTGTCACAGAGAATGCCAGTCTGATTTCCTTTTTGATCGGGGATTTACTGCCTAAGATGGGCTCAGAGAACCCCATTTCAAATTATTTCTGCCTCGAACATGCAAGCCTGCTTGACTATTACCCTTTGCCTGTGTACAACATGTTTGGTCTGTCTCTAATAGCCACTCCTTTCCTTCAGAATGTCTGATATAAGTGAAGCATCAAGACGCAGTCATTTCTGTCCTGCCAAGTGTGCCAGAAGAAACGATCTTACACCAGGGAGTGGAAAGCAAAGATGACTTGCAGTACATAAAGAACAGGAAATTGCAGAGGTTAATCGACCAATCCAGTGCAGAAAACATTAAATGCATGGAAATGAGCAGTACTGTATATTTACTACTTCACTACCAAATTAAGAGTGTATTAAAAGCTTATTGTTTTATCTAATTAATTATGGCGCAATTTAGTCATATGCATAATGATAGATTTTTGTTTTCATTGCCAGATGCTATAGTTGTGCTACCCCTACTCCAGTCCCAGAGCATAAATCCGCTATTTTGATTTAATGTATAGTCTACCTGATGGACATGTGTACCGAGTACATTGTGTGCCATAGCTGAATAATATGGGATCACAGAGTGGCTTTAGTGAAACTTCAGTAAAAGCCCATTTCTGCATCTATATGATGTTTTGTAAATAGCCAAGGCGTGATTGCAAGCGAGTGTCATCTTGTCACGCGTCCTCGTAGCAAGCTAACCAGACAGTAAAAAAGCAGATAAAACACTTCGAACATGAATCATTTTAAGCCATGTTATCTAGCTTTGTCGTGATAACATGAGAGAAGGATTGCTGTTGGAGAACTGAATCAACCAATATTAGCGCGGGTAACCTGCACGAAAGCTCATATAGAAAATACAATAAGAAAATATAATTAATTTAACTTACTGAGAAAATATAATAAGAAATAACGAGGCTGTGTCATAGCTAATGCGTTATTGCGAGCGAGTGTGTCATCTAGTCACGCGTCAGAGCGCATTGTAGTTATTTTCACCGCCTAATTCTTATGGACAGGGAAGCTCGTTTGATAGTCTTAGTAGGAATAAAATAAGAAAATATAATTAATGTACCGAGAATAGATACTAAGAAATAATAATAACAACAATAATAATATTAATCATAAAAATACATGTTTGAAACTGGAAAAGGGATACTGCTAAGTGACCCTTTAGGTGGGTTACAATCATCATATACGTGACTATCCTGAACTGATACTTTGCTTTGGGCCTCTTATTCGCTCTTGGACCCTTAGGTTTGAGAGTAAACACACACGTTTTAAACAGTGTGCTCGCAAATTACACAACTTCAAGAATTTGTGATCTGTTGATTATTTAGGCCTCCAACTACGTAGCTCTGTGGCTGTACACAATGTCACCGTTAAAGGCACAAGCTACAAAAAAAGCCACGTGTGTTGTCTTTGAGAAGAATGATGAGGGACTAGTCTTTGGCAAGATAGAACTGATTCTTGTTTGCAACAGTTGTGTTTACTTTGTCACAGAGAAATGCCAGTCTGATTTCCTTTTTGATCAGGGGATTTACTGCCTAAAGATGGGCTCAGAGAACCCATTTCAAATTATTTCTGCCTCGAACATGCAAGCCTGCTTGACTATTACCCTTTGCCTGTGTACAACATGTTTGGTCTGTCTCTAATAGCCACTCCTTTCCTTCAGAATGTCTGATATAAGTGAGAGCATCAAGGACGCAGTCATTTCTGTCCTGCCAAGTGTGCCAGAAGAAACGATCTTACACCAGGGAGTGGAAAGCAAAGATGACTTGCAGTACATAAGAGAACAGGAAATTGCAGAGGTTATCGACCATCCAGTGCAGAAACATTAAATGCATGGAAATGAGCAGTACTGTATATTTACTACTTCACTACCAATAAAGAGTGTATTAAAAAGCTTATGTTTTATCTATTATATGGCCATTTAGCAATATGCATATATAGATTTTGTTCATTGCCA
>NW_026986545.1:0-19155 GCF_018555375.3 Anguilla rostrata
GTGGAGCTACTGCCGCAGTCGGCACTGGCATGGTCCGGATTCAACCCGAGGCCGTGAGGCTCATCCATGCAACTCAGCGTGGTGCCTTAACCGAATGAGCCATCCAGCAGCCCCAAGCCTACTTTCAATAAAATTACAACTTATCAGCATCCTCAAGAAATGCTAACTACCATACAATGTGCTAAATAATCACTGCATTGATAGGAACCAATCAAAGCAGGTACATGAGGTAGACAGGATATCATCAGGCCAGACAACATTTTCCCACTGTAACAGACTTTAGTACAATATGCACCAGGGAAATACCCACTAAACAGCATGCAGAGGCATTCTCCAAAGACTCACTAAGTTGTCTCAGTCTTGATAGTAGTTTCTCAGCATCACACCTCATAAGGTCACATCTCACAAGCATGTTACATCAGTAATTGGGCCTCTCAGCACACAACGCAACAGCACAGTATAGTGCCTGGGACGGGGGTGGTGTATCCCCATTGTGGGTGCCAGAGCTTTTCGGGTCCACTCAGGAGTGCACTTGGGACGGCCCTGAGCTGCATCCCATCCTCCCTGTAGCTCTCCATCGCTCTTTGCCCTCATCGCCATGGTAACTGGGAATGTGGAGACTGGGGCAAGGCCGCAGGCCTAGGCAGAAGTGGCCAGGAGTGCATACAGAAATACAGAAACATACACTTCCCTTCACTACCTTAAGCCTCCAAGCAGCTGTACACTGCAGAACACAGTCTGAAGTGCATTAATCACTGCAGGTTTCCCACTGAATCTACAGGAACTGAGGCGGAGCAGTGAAAGAATGGGCAGTGATTCACTATGTGTGCTCATATAGACATGGAAACTGTTTCTCTGACCAATCAAACATTGTCTGGATTATTCGCAAAACATTTTAGTTTAGGGCCATATCTGCTGCAATTACTATGACATAAGAACACTTATGTAGTTGTGGAAATTACTGAGTTTTGATCACCAGAGTCAAACTGTAATCCAATGTTTGGGCTGTGACAAAGGCCGATAACAGAATAAGCATAGCAAGTACATGAAGCAGTAATTTTCTGAGAGCTAGCCTTGTAATAACTTGTCACTAGATGGATTACAGGAGCTTTCTCTGGTCAGAGCATCACAGGCATCAGTATGAAGGTTGGCTTTTTGTGTATTACTGCATGGTTTCAGCAAGAACAGGGACACTGATGTTTCTTATTCTTAAGGGACCATCTATGTTGTGTAAAATTATAGATTCAGTGTTGGCTTTTTAACGTCAGTAGGCAGAACTAGTTATTCTTTATTAATCTGGAGTACATGGTCACAGTGACCACAGTATTTGTCATTGAAATTAGATTTCTGAGATCAGATTCAGAATACAAGTAATCATTGACAAATAAAGTGGTCTGTAAATGCACACCCCCAATGGTCCGTATGGGGGACAACCTCACGTCGCCACTGAGCACAGCACACATTCCACATTTCCCTACCGGTTGTGAAAGCATCCCCACATACTGTCACTAAGCTGTGAAACCCCAGCCAATCTGTGCCCAAAATCAGAGGATGCACAAGGCGGGAACTAACCGCAGCCTTAATACTATGCGTTTTGCCCTTATAAGCCGCGTTTCCACCAAAATTACCCGGAACTTTCAGTCCCAGGAACTACTTTACCAGGAACTAAAAGGTTCCTTCAGCCAATGGTTGTCTGCGTTTCCACCGGGGTCTAAAGTACCGCGAAGATTAGGCAAATTAGCCCACTGACGTTGTCGTCGGTCCATCTGTCATATGATTTCTTCTGTAACCCCATACTACCACCGAAGTAGCCTACATTATTTTCTAATAACCGGGACAGCCCGGAGGGGTTTATTCCACTTATATACAACGGGTTACCAACAATGACTATATATGGTTACTTTTGTATTTATTGATTTTCATATATCCTCTCAAACACATTCATTAACAGCAGAAAACATGCACACGTTGTAAACAATTTGCTGTTTTATTACTTTCTCGTCGTCAATCCCATATAGGCTAATCGCAAAATGACAAGAATAGAACGAAAACTCGGACTTGCGTGAAAATGTAATTTTAGTAGTGGTACAGCCACCGTTTGCTTTCCTTCGAAGTTACTGCTAGCCGAGCAGCGAAGTGTGCCCTCCAGATGCGAACCATGCACCATAAATGAGTCCATAGTCTTCCTGGTCTTTTCGTGGAATTGAAAAATGGCAGTAAAAATGAGTAAAATTACGGCAGTCTGAAAAAGCTAAAGGGAAGATTACTAGAATTAACCTGTTATTTTACCCGGATAAAAAGTGCGGAAGGTGATTTCCAGTTTGCTTGTACTGTATCACCAATGTTAATTATGCAGAACTACCGCATACCTCACATAACTGTATCAAACGTTTTGAGTCAATTACAACGGGCTAACAAAGAAAATCCGGAAGAAAATATTCAGCAACCGAATTAATCCGTTTGAATGTTTTGGTAGCCTACGTAATATGCTGTCCCAGCACGAATGCTTAGCATTTTATAAAACGAATACTAAAGCAAGAAAAGAACAGAAGCGCACACGTTATAATTCCAAGACGTTGACAGGCTATAACCAAAAGTAGGCTACTGTGCCGCATAACATACAAGTTTGATTTGTTATTATGAAAATAAATTGGTTTGCCGCTGCATATTTTCAAACATGGCGGGTAATGGCGGAAAATAAATACAACACAAATGCTACGAGTACTCGACCAATCAGAAATGTTCAGCGCTGCAAGCTCCACCCAAAAGGTTCCTGTACTTTCGGAAAGTACTACCCCCCGAGCAGGAACGTTTTGGGGGGTAAAACAAAGCCCCCAGAACTAAATTTAGACCCTAGTTCCTGCGGTGGAAACGCACTGAGTTCCTCAAAAGGTTCCTAGTTCCGGGGTATAGTTCCTGCGGTGGAAACGCGGCTATAGATAATTTCAACCAGTACAACAGGGTACTTGTGATTATCCCCATGCACACACCTAGTAGATACCCCAGATGCCTCTACCAAAGCCCCGGGCCGAACCAGGCTCTGGTGGATTATAGACCGCATGCAGCCCGAATCCACCATCGCCTGGTGAATACTCCCTTGGATCCTTACTGGAACGCTGCATGTCTCTCCTGGGCCAGCAACCCGGATCACTTGGCCGGTGACCCCACCAACGACTGACCTCGTGCCGCGCGAGCCGAGCCCCAGGAGAGGGACTCCCCTTCACCGCACCGCAAGCCATCACACACAGTGGTAAGTTACCCTGTGCCCCACACTCACTCCACACAGTGCTCGTTCTCTGACCCTCTCTCTCGGGTCTGCCCGCACAGCCCAATCAGGCCCCCACTTGGCCACCCCAGGGGGGTCAACACACACAGGGAGAGGGAGGTCACACACACCAACAGAACAAAAAGGGTGGGACGTGACTGGGCCCACGCCACGAAATGCCAGGCCTCCTCCACGTCCCACGCCGCCACGCACGCGCCACACACACCTAAAAGAAATCCCCTCCCCCCACAGGACTTCTCCCAAAAGGAAATAAAGAAGAAAAAGAAAAACGAAAGTAAAACCAAATCCAAAATCCTCAACCAAAAAACCCGGCCGCAATAACTAAAGGAAAAAGAAAATCCAAAAAAAACCCCAAGTTAAAAAGTCTACAGAGCCTGTTCCTTCCTGGCTGCCCAAACACAAATTGGCTCAATCTCTGCTTTCTTATCCCTCTCCCTGCGTCCGAGGAAACACGCGGCAGCTGTGTGAGCTCGTTACCTGGTGAAGTGGAGGAAACCAATTAACCCCAGTCCACATACCCACACGTGCTCCCAATTACCAATTAAGGAAGTGCTCTTACCAAGCAGCGACTCGTCAGGCTCGCACACAAACATTATCACACCCACACACACACACACACACACACACACTCACGTCCAGTCATTCACGCAAACATACGCATGCACACATTCACAAATGCACGCACACACACTCTCAGTCACACACACATTCACACAAACACACACTCACATATATAAACACACACACACAAATTATCTTACTCATACACACACGCACCCGTGTGCACACACACACATGCACACACAGAAATACACACATACACACGTGCACACGCACACACACATTCTCTTACCCATACACACGCGCAACCTGGGCACACACACACACACACATACTCATGCGCTCACATATACTCACGCACTCACACACATGCACACACATACTCACATCCACTGTCACTCCCACAAACACACGCACACATGCACACACACATTCACAAATGCACACACACAGAAACACACTCACACCCAATCACACACACGTCGACACACTTGCAACCTTCCTTGACCAATGCTTTACCAGTGCAATTTCAGCTGTGCCCAATATTAACCTCAGTACAGCTTAAACCCTGTACATAAGAGTATGATCTTTTAGCAGGTACAGGTGAAGCCCTTTCTATTTAAATATGATTTTATTTTTTTACATTTTAATAAATTTGTATTTCAAATGTTCAAGGTGTGTTATGTACTTTTGATTATTAAAACATTAATATAACATTAAGTGAAATAATGGCAAAAGATGGCAGGGTAAAATGTTTAAGTATAAACTCTGTCTCCTGTATCTGCATCTTTGTATAAAAGAAGCCAGTGGCAAACTCCTCCACTTAAATGTGCATTTTACTAGTTTTTACAGTTGCTTTCATTCATTTTCACAAGAGTTCCAATGTGCAACTTTCTGTGGGCAAATGCAGCTGATAGGGAGAATGCAGAATGACCACTGCAGTGTACTTATTTATTTTCTGTAAACAATGATGAGTTGAGTTTCCTTATTTATTGGGTCAGGGTTGTTTTTTTTTTTTTATCTGTTGCTTTAATTTTCTGTATTTTCAGAAAAAAAATCGTCAATGATTAAACCTGAATTATAAAAAATATCAGATGTGTTGGTGTTATGATTTATTATTGTGTGATGTATTGAACTCCTGTGACACAGTAGTACTTATTTCATATTCTGTATGGGGTAATGTTTGGGCTCAATATGAGTAGATCAGCATGGGGCTAAAATCTGCACAGTTGAAGCAATGGCATTCATCTACAGTAGTGGAAATAAAATCCATTATAAGAAAAGTTAGTGTAGTGTCTGATGAATGCTTGCTTCTGTTACTGTAGTGTAACCACAACTCAATACATTTTGAAAAGTCACTGATTGTCTATTGAGCTGGTATATTTATGTTACCTCTCAGAGAAATGGTTTTCCTGTAGGTTTGAACCTGGATCTGCTGCACATTACATTACATTACAGGCATTTAGCAGACGCTCTTATCCAGAGCGACGTACAACAAGTGCATAGGTTTCAAGATGTAGAGGCGCAAAAGAAACACTAGAGTGAAGTAAGGATCGTAGTGCCAGAAGTGACCACATCGATCAGGACTCCAACCCTGTAGAGTAAGCTTGTTCAGCAGCAAGAATCCTACCAAGTACAAAGTACAAACTAGCACTGGAATCACACCTAATCATACAAAAACAATCCTACCAGATACACTAACAATCAAATTATCCTAGCTAGGTACAATGAGCTGAACTATAGGCTAGGGAGGGGTGGGGAGAGGTGCAGCCTGAAGAGATGAGTCTTCAGTCTGCGTTTGAAAGTGGTGAGATTCTCTGCTGTTCTGACCATCACGGGAGGTCATTCCACCAGCGAGGGGCCAGGACAGACAGCAGACGGGAGCGGGAAGTGCAGACGCGAAGAGGGGGAGGTGCCAAGCGTCCAGAGGTGGCAGAACGGAGAGGTCTGGCTGGTGTGTAGGGTCTGATGATCCTCTGAATGTACCCTGGTGCTGACCCCTTAGCTGCCTGGTATGCAAGCACCAAGGACTTAAATTTGATGCGAGCCATAACAGGCAGCCAGTGGAGGTCAGTGAGCAGGGGGGTGACATGGGAATGTCTGGGGAGGTTGTAGACCAGACGCGCTGCAGCATTCTGGATGAGCTGCAGGGGTCTGATGGCGGATGCTGGCAGACCAGCCAGTAGCGAGTTGAATGGATTAGACCACTAAGCCAAAATCAAGGCAGAAGTGTGGTTTGCATGACATCCAGTCTCTGAGATGTTCCTGAGACCCTGCAGTTATTCTCATTTTTTCAGATGCGTTTCTAAACACTGCAGTCACACATTACAAATGCATTATAGAATGCTATGCTTGCTTTGACTCAATGTGGAAAACTCAATGCAATGATCCAAACTGACAGGCAAAATTCTTACCCTAAGACACAAATTGCAGTACCTACATACAAAGTACACAACTATAAATCACATACTCAGTTTTCACAGTGCAGTCACCTCATATTAAGACATCCAAATTTTTATTGCTAGACATGCAGATTGTGAAATAAAGTCAACATGTTTGCAATCCTCGTCACTTCCAGCAACGTTGTGAGTCGCATTGCATGATTGGTAATCCCAACATAAAAGGCTGTTTTACAGCACTACATTCAGCAGTGTCTGACAACTTGGAGCAGCCCAATGCAGTTGGTATTGATGTACCATAATAAATGTAAGGCTCCTCCAACTACAAAATGCTAAGTAGCCGATTACAGTGAACTTTTTATGTTGGCTCAACTCAATTACAAATTCTAAGCTCCAGAGACAAGAGTCTGTCTCTTACAGTAAACATGAGCAACTTGGTAACAGTTCATTTCCACTTTTGACACAGATTTGGTTTAAAATAGTCCATTTGAATGTTAGGAGGCTTGCATGTAAAAATGATTTAAATAGAGTGTGGGTTGATGAACATAAACCTAATATAATTAGTCTGTCTGAAACATGGTTAAAGAGTAAGATTTCAGCTACAGTGAAGAAGACATAGAAACGGCAAAGTTTTGCTCTTTTTAACAACTGCACTTCTATATACGTCCACTTTGCGTGTGTATCCAATGTTTTTATTGGCTGATGTACCTAAATGCCAAATGGCGAGACATATTCTATGTATACTGTATTTGTGATGATGTAATCAGGCAGGAAAAAGTTTGTGGCTTTATTTTGTGGATCTGTGAAGGTGTTTATGAATTCTGTTTGTTGAAATGGGGTCAGAAGGCACGGAATTTAATGTTTTTAAGGGCTGAGAGTCTGTGGTCATTGTGGTTATTTCTGTGGGGAACCCTGAAAAGTGCCAAACTCTCAGTGCTGTATAGGTATGGGGCATGCCCCGCCAAGGCATATCTTGGTGGGATGGCATACCTGCCATACCAGTTTTACAATCCCTATTAGACTGGATAGCCGTTAGTCAAATCGAATCAAAAATAAAAAATAAAAAAAAATTATATGGCGCATTTCACAAACAATTGTCACAATACACACAGACAACCCTGGCCTAAACCCCCACAGGAGCAGGACTAGGGCAACAGTGGCAAGAAGAAACTCCCTGTGGCAGATGGGAAGAAACCTCAGAAGGAACGAGGCTCAAGGGAGGAACCCATCATCCTCTGGTCGACTCAGGGTGCAAGTTTAATGACCGGCACGGTCAGTCAGTCAATGTTCACACTGATCAAATTAGGCAGCTGAATGACACTCTGGAGGTGGGGCTCAGATGATGGGCGGGGCCGGGTGGCAGTGGTGGGGCCGGGTGGTGGGGGCGGGGCCGGGTGGCAGTGGTGGGGCCGGGTGGTGGGGGCGGGGCCGGGTGGCGGTGGTAGGGAGTGGCAGGCGGTGGCGGAAGTGGGGCCGGAACGCAGTGGTGGGGGAGTCCCGATGACAATCATCCTGATCGTATTTTAAAAGCTGGTGTTTGGCTAGACTGCTTGGATAATCGATCTTTAATTTATTTACTGGAAAACAACATTTCCCAAACTTCCACCTAAAATCATTAAAAATGTGACAGTGTAAGAAAATAAATGTTGATATATTTATTTGAGGTATCATTTCTGTTAGTTTTCAGCTAATAATATATGTTCAAGATGCATGTCATTTTTTATTTATTCTGAATTTACTCAGGTAACACGCCCCCTGGAGAGAAGTTAAAGTGAAGGGAAGACATTTTCCGTGGATAAACTCTGATCTCATAGATCTCTACAGGGAGAGGGATAAAGCTTGGCCTAAATTTAGACAGACAAGAGATCCTGCTGATTGGGAAGTATATAGACAACTTGGAAATATCAAATCTAAGACTAGGGATGCCAAATCTGATTATTATAAAGACTGTCTTGACTGTAATTACCATTTAAAAACCATAAACAGTTTTTGAGTAGAATAATAGTAATATCCATCAAAAATCAAAAAATAATTGTGTCAAATAGTGGTCCACAATGTGGGAGTGCAGGATCATTTACTGAATGTGTTTCTCAGGCCTTCAATCAATATTTCACCTGTCAGCTCTTCTCAGATCCTAAACTTTTATAAGTTTAATTTTAATAATAAGTGGCTTTTTTCCCTTTTTCATTCAAGAAAATATTACCTACGGATGTTACCTACGCTGCACTGGAGCCACGGGGAGCCAGCTGCCCCGGACCGAGTGGAAAACGTGGTGGGATTCTGGGAGGAGCGGCGCTGTGCAGAGCCGGACTGGTCCTGTGGCAAAGACACTGCGCTACTTCTGGGAGGACAAACGCCGCGAGGGGAGACTATACACAAGCCCTGATGAGGGCGGAGGAACAGCGAGTCTCCCACTCTGTGAGACTGTAAAGCGCGGACTAGGACCGGAGCCGGCGCCGGCTTGCTCCCCAGCTGCAGGGCGCAGCAGGGACTTTGCATGGCGAACAGTGGGACGGCAATAACATGCAGCGGACGGCAGAGTGGTCCGGGGCGCCGCCCAGCAGCCCACAGACTGAAGGGGACAGTGGGAGACAGTGGACCTTTGGGGTTTGGGTTTTTTTGTTTTTGTTTTCTATTTTTTGGGGGGGGGGGAACCCCAGTGGCTTAGGAGTGTGTGGTGTGTAAGGGGTGTGTACGCCCCTACCTGCGTTGGGGCTCTGTGGAAGGGAAGGGGAGGGCCGGAGTTGGAGAGTAATTTAGGAGTGTGTGGTGTGTGAGGGGTGTGTACGCCCCTACCTGCGTTGGGGCTCTGTGGAAGGGAAGGGGAGGGCTGGAGTTGGAGAGTAATTTAGGAGTGTGTGGTGTGTGAGGGGTGTGTACACCCCTACCTGCGTTGGGGCTCTGTGGAAGGGAAGGGGAGGGCCGGAGTTGGAGAGTAACAAAAGAAGCTGGGGGGAAGTAGGAAGAGTGGGACTGGTGCGAGAAGGTGGCGTGCTCTGTTTTTATAAATTAAAAACAAATAAAAGTCTGCCTTTTATCTGCCTTGTCCTGATCTCCTTGTGGTGGGTGGGTTCCTGTACCAAAAAAGCATTGTCGGGTGGCGGGAGTCAGCTGGGGCTGCTCCTGACCTTGACAAATGCACCGCCCGTTATTGTGCAACGGATATTCAAAAGATAACAGTAGCACAGGGTGATGAGAACAGTGTCACAGAGCAAACGTTCGTGCTGCCGCTCACTCCCTATGTAGTGTGCTACATCTTATATAAAACACGTTTTCAACAAACAAGTTACTCACCCATACAAGACATACCCCGTCTATAACTCATTCATTCAGACAGCCAAAAGCAATGCTATCCAATATTTCCTCAATTCTTTCAAGTCACTTGGCCCTGTGTGTATAAGCATGCACTACATTGACAGGCCAAACATATGTGTGGATGGCTTTCTCACAGTCAAGATGGATTGAATAGGCGTGTATATGTCCAATTTGTATTGGTATGTATGTATTTCGCTGCCCAGCCTTTCTGTTGCGTGAATGATAGTATGTGTCTTGGTATAAGTGTGTGTTCGTAAATGTGAATGTAACATGCTGCGAGGGAAATGTCCCCATGGGGATAAAGAAGTTCTCTATGTATGTATGTACAATATGTATTTTACATGCAGTATTTATTGTACATAGCAAATATACAATAACTTGTACATGTACTGAAATTCAGTTCAGAAGCAAGTATAAACATGTTTTCTGGAGAAATATGCTTCCTGTAGTTACTCAGCAGCAGTTTTGTACATGAATTTCAATGTGTTCCCTGAAGCAATTCGAAATATTTGACTCTTTGATGTGACTCAAAGTTTGCATGACATTGTAAAAGGTAAGATTACAAAACAAGGGCCAAGTGACTTGAAAGAATGGAGGAAATATTGGGTAGCATTGCTTTGGAATACATTTTATTTAATTTTGGCGAGGCAAGATATTGTTTGTAGTACCGTAACTTGGCGTCATTTTGATATCAATACTTTTAATGGCAGGTCTGGATTTTGGCAGTCTGAATGAATGAGTTATAGACGATGTATGCCTTGTATGTGTGAGTAACTTGCCATTTTTGTACGTTGAAAATGTGTTTTTTATGAGATATCATTTCTTTTTGCAAAGCGTTTTATTATGAGAGTGAGAAATGCGAAGTGACACTGCAAGAAACGGTTGGCTATCCTTGTGTGAATTTGTACAGTCTGATGAGCGTGTACCGTTTAGCAGTTTCGGTTTGCTATATATGTAAAACAGTGGCTGTGACAAAGGGTGCGGTGGCGTAAGTGTAAACGCATCAGAAGCACAGGTGAAATATGGCTAGTGTATGTACTCATGGATTTGACGGCCATCCAATGAGCCTTGATTGACAAAAGAATCAGCAAGCCAGTAGAATTAGAGCTCCCTCGGTCGCAACTTGTGTACCCTGCTGTCCTTCTCCGTTGTCTGTTATTTCGTGGAGATGCACTTTTATTGTTTGTAAGGTTTATAAGGCATTTTGATAGGCTTATCTGCTGGTAGGAATCCTCTTCGCTGTTTTGCTAAGCTAGAACCGGAAAACTTGATAGTGGAGAATAAGAGCAGACGCATATGTCCCAGCAGGCTTTGCATATGAGAAAATGACAACAGTGTGAGATAAATTAGGAAAAATTATGAAATTGCGTAGTTGAAACAATATGTTTTTAGCAGAATGGGCATGTAGGTGAAGGTTGACATGATCACAGACTATAGTGCAAAGTAAATGAAGTGACCATGCTTAGTTTCCTTATCGAGCGGTTTATATAACAGTCTGTATAAAACATACTAGTTAAAGTGGAGAGTTAAGTAACGTGTGAAATCTATTGAACTGCTGTGCTTTTGCCATGTTCAGTACTAGTAGTTATAATTATGAGTGAGTCAAGAAGGTTTTGTACAGTAGCCAAGTGAAGAAATATAGTTAGTAGAAATGGCAGAATGGTGAACTGGTGTAACTTTCTAATAAAATGAATACATCTGCCGTCATGAAATGCATATGGGTGGCCGTGAGTGAGTTTTGGTAAAGAAAATAGAAAAGCGTAAGAAAACGTTAGTGTAAAAGAGGAATTATCAATCCTTCATTAACCAGAGGTTTACCAGTCTGTGACTTTGTCACATTGCGTGAAATATCCTTAGCAAACCTGTTTGTGGTTTTAAAGAAGAACACAGACCAGTAAGCACAGAAGAGAAGAAGAAGAAGAAGAAGAAGAAGAAGAAAAAAGAAGAAGAGAAGAAGAGAAGAAGAGAAGAAGAAGAAGAAAAGAAGAAGAAGAAGAAGAAGAAGAATTGGAAGAAGAAGAAGAAGAATGGAAGAAGAAGAAGAAGAAGAATTGGAAGAAGAAGAAGAAGAAGAATTGGAAGAGGAGGAGAGAGGAGGAAGAGAAAGAAGAAGAAGAAGAATTGGAAGAGGAGGAGGAAGAGAAGAAGAAGAAGAAGAAGAAGAAGAAGAAGAAGAAGAAGAAGAAGAAGAAGAAGAAGAAGAAGAAGAAGAAGAATTGGAAGAAGAAGAAGAAGAATTGGAAGAAGAAGAAGAAGAAGAATTGGAAGAAGAAGAAGAAGAAGAATTGGAAGAGGAGGAGGAGGAGGAGGAGGAAGAAGAAGAAGAAGAAGAAGAATTGGAAGAAGAAGAAGAAGAAGAAGAAGAAGAAGAAGAAGAAGAAGAAGAAGAAGAAGAAGAAGAAGAAGAATTGGAAGAAGAAGAAGAAGAATTGGAAGAAGAAGAAGAATTGGAAGAAGAAGAAGAAGAAGAATTGGAAGAGGAGGAGGAGGAGGAGGAGGAAGAAGAAGAAGAAGAAGAAGAATTGGAAGAGAAGAAGAAGAAGAAGAAGAAGAAGAAGAAGAAGAAGAAGAAGAAGAAGAAGAAGAAGAAGAAGAAGAAGAAGAAGAAGAAGAAGAAGAAGAAGAATTGAAGAAGAAGAAGAAGAAGAATTGGAAGAGGAGGAGGAGGAGGAGGAGGAAGAAGAAGAAGAAGAAGAAGAATTGGAAGAAGAAGAAGAAGAAGAAGAAGAAGAAGAAGAAGAAGAAGAAGAAGAAGAAGAATTGGAAGAAGAAGAAGAAGAATTGGAAGAAGAAGAAGAATTGGAAGAAGAAGAAGAAGAAGAATTGGAAGAGGAGAGGAGGAGGAGAGGAAGAAGAAGAAGAAGAAGAAGAATTGAAGAGAAGAAGAAGAAGAAGAAGAAGAAGAAGAAGAAGAAGAAGAAGAAGAAGAAGAAGAAGAAGAAGAAGAAGAAGAAGAAGAAGAAGAAGAAGAAGAAGAAGAAGAAGAAGAAGAAGAAGAAGAAGAAGAAGAAGAAGAAGAAGAATCCCCTTAGTTTGGGCCTTTATTGTGTGGACATGTGAAGTTGTTCATGAAATCTGTCTGTTGAAATGGGGTCAGAATGTACAGAATTTAATGTTTTTTAGGGCTGAGTGTTTGTGGCTGTTATGGTTATTTCTGTGGGGAACCCTGAAAAGTGCCAAACTCTTGGTGCTGTATAGGTATGGGGCATGCCCCGCCAACTTAGAAACAAGTTGCGCAATGTGGGTGGCTGCTTCTGTCACTGTAGTGTAACCACAATTCAGTACATTTTGAAAAGTCATTGGTTGTCTGTTGAGCAGGTATGTTAATATTACCTCTCAAAGAAATGGTTTTACTGTAGGTTTGAACCTGGATCTGCTGCACATCAGTTGAATGGATTAGACCACCAAGCCAAAGGCAGAAGTATAGTTTGCGCACCACCCAGTCTCTGAGATGACCCTGAGCCCCTAGTTATCACAGGTTCAGATTAGGGATGGGTACAAGTAATGGATGAATCAATTACTCATCGGATACGCGCTGATTTTTTCACAACAAAGGCCGTGCATGTGCAGCTATGCGTTGGAACTTGGCTCCATTGATTAATTTAACGTTTTCAAAAATATATATATAAATGTGTATTTATGCTTTTTGTTAGTAAGTCGTTGAGTAACGAATCTACTCCACTTACCAACGGTTAATGAAATTCTGCCTTTTGTTTGCAATGTGGGTGGCTCTTAAAAGAGCCTTTGGGTGAAATTCTTATGCTAGTTTACTTGGAGCTGGTGTACTTTGTAACAGCCTTTGTTCCCTCAGACACTGCGTGTTTGGCCAGCTCTCCGGGCAGCAGAAGACGCACTGCAGTCTGGATCTCCCTTGAAGTGATGGTGGACCGCTTGTTGTAGTGAGCCAAACGGGAGGACTCACCGGCGATGCGCTCGAAAATGTCGTTGACAAATGAGTTCATGATGCCCATGGCTTTGGAAGAGATGCCGGTGTCAGGATGAACTTGCTTCAACACCTTGTACACGTAGATAGCGTAGCTCTCCTTCCTGCTCTTTCTGCGCTTCTTTCCGCCTTTCGCAGCAGTCTTGGTCACGGCTTTCTTAGAGCCCTTCTTGGGCGCTGATTTTGCGACTTCAGGCATCTTGCACGTTGGAGTGGAAAGAACGCAATTGTGTCTCGTAATTAAAGCGTCTGACTGGGGATGAATGCAAATTTACATTCCCCTTTTTCCGGTGACGTCAGACCGATTCTCATTGGAGGTTGTTGGTCCACGATTTTATGTTCAAAATCTATTGGTTCAATACGGCGGGTCGGCAAAAAAAACATAACGTCTGTCTTTCTTCAGAACAAAAGACCCCCTCCCCACCATTTTCTTAACCGATGTGTCTTCACTTTCTTACTCTTGTTAAAGAAATTCTCTATGTACTTTCATTGCAGTTACTAATGTTCTAAAGTCCATTGCACTCTCCCTTTGAGCAATAATTTGCTTTAAAAAACGTTTACTTAAAAACGTGAACATTTGAGCAACTGCTTGTGCCATCGAAACTGAGGCGATACAAATAATCCCAAAGGGGAATTCTAAAAACACCACGAAGGGTACCAAGTACCTTTCAGTATACAACATCTCATAAAAAACACGTTTTCAACGTACAAAAATGCCAAGTTACTCAAAAGTATTGATATCAAAATGACGCCAAGTTACGGTACTACAAACAATATAGGCTATCTTGCCTCACCGAAATTTCATAACATGTATTCCAAAGCAATGCTACCCAATATTTCCTCAATTCTTTCAAGTCACTTGGCCCTGTGTGTATATAAGCGTGCAGTACAGACAGGCCAAACATATGTGTGGATGGCTTTCTCACAGTCAAGATTGATTGAATAGGCATCTATATGTCCAATTTGTATTGGTATGTATGTATTTTGGTGCCCAGCCTTTCTGTTGCGTGAATGATTGTATGTTTCTTGGTATAAATGTCTGTTCGTAAATGTGAATGTAACATGCTGCGAGGGAAATGTCCCCATGGGGATAAAGAAGTTATCTATGTATGTTTGTACAATATGTATTTTACATGTATTTATTGTATGTTGCAAATATACAATCACTTGTACATTTAGTCAAATTCAGTTCAGAAGCAAGTATAAACATATGTTTTCTGGAGAAATATGCTTCCTGTAGTGACTGACCAGCAGTTTTCTACATGAATTTCAATGTGTTCCATGAGGCAATACGAAATATTTGACACTTTGATCTGACACAACGTTTGCATGACATTGTAATATGGTAAGATTACAAAACACAGGGCCAAGTGACTTGAAAGAATTGAGGAAATATTGGGTAGCATTGCTTTGGAATACATGTTATGAAATTTCGGTGAGGCAAGATAGCCTATATTGTTTGTAGTACCGTAACTTGGCGTCATTTTGATATCAATACTTTTGAGTAACTTGGCATTTTTGTACGTTGAAAACATGTTTTTTATGAGATATCATTTCTTTTTGCAAAGCGTTTTATTACGAGAGTAAGAAATGCGAAGTGACCCTGTAAGAAACGGTTGTGGATTATGGCTATCATTGTGTGAATTTGTACAGTCTGATGAGCGTGTACGTTTAGCAGTTTCGGTTTGCTATATATGTAAAACAGTGGCTGTGATAGTACGGTGGCGTAATTGTAAACGCATCAGAAAAGGTGAAATATGGCCAGTGTAGCTATGTAGGCTACTCACGGATTTGACGGGCATCCAACGAGCCTTGATTGACAAAAGAATCAGCAAGCCTGTAGAATTAGAGCTGCCTAGGTCGCAACTTGTGTACCCTTCTGTCCTGCTCCGTTTTCTGTTATTTCGTGAAGATGCACTTTCAGTGTTTGTAAGGTTTATAAGGCATTTTGATAGGCTTATCTGCAGGTAGGAATCCTCTTTGCTGTTTTGTTAAGCTAGAACCGGAAAAGTTGATAGTGGAGAATAGGAGCAGACGCATATGTCCCAGCAGGCTTTGCATATGACAAAATAACAAGTGTGAGATAAATTAGGCGAAATGATGAAATTGCGTAGTTGAAACAATATGTTTTTTAGCAGAATGGGCATGTAGGTGAAGGTTGACATGATCACAGACTATAGTGCGAAGTAAATGAAGTGACCATGAGCGAGCTTAGTTTCCTTATCAAACGGTATATAACAGTCTGTATTTAACATTACTTGTTTAAGTGGAGGTTTAAATAACATGTGCTATCTATTGCACAAATGTGTTTTTCTCATGTTCAGTGCTAGTAGTTATACTTATGAGTGAATCATGATTTTAAATGTAATGTTTTAAAGCGGAGTTGCAGAACGTACATACGTAGTAATTGTTTGTAGCCTATGTGGCTAGATAGAGAACAGGGCGAGGTAACATGAATGTAGAAACGTGGCGTTTGCTGATATGAAGGATTTGTACGGTAGCCAAGTGAAGAAATATAGTTAGTAGAAATGGCACAGTGGTGAACTGGTGTAACTTATTAATAAAAGGAATACATTTGCGTCATGAAATGCATATGGGTGGCCGTGAGTGAGTTTTGGTAAAGAAAATATAAGCGTAAGAAAACTTTAGTGTAAAAGAGGAAATGATCTGCCTGAGGGCGAGTCGGGATTCAAGCCTTCAACCGGAGGTTTACCAGTCTGTGACTTCGTTAGTGCAGCACCATGCCATAGCTATGCAATGCGTGACATATCATTAGCAAACCTGCCGGTGGTTTTAAAGAAGAACACAGGCCAGTAAGCACAGAAGAGCTCCCGTTGAATCCATATGGCTTAGCAATATTGTAGCCGGTTAATAACTGAACGTACAGACGGTAAGTCATAATGCATATGGCTTAGCAATATTGTTGCCGGTTAATAACTGAACAGTGAACGGCGGGTAGATATGGTGCAAAAGCAATAACTGATAAGTAGTAGACAATTATTAGTGAGGGTCAAAGCAACGTGTTCCTAGCTGGGCTTGAACTTACGACCCCGTGTTCCCAAGACTGTAACCTTGCCCACTAGGCCACAGGTGGACTAGCTGTTTAGATTGCGGAGTTGCAAAACATACGTAGTAATTGTTTGTAGCCTATGTGGCTAGATAGAGAACAGGGCGAGGTAACATGAATGTAGAAACGTGGCGTTTGCTGATAAGAAGGTTTTGTACGGTAGCCAAGTTAAGAAATATAGTTAGTAGAAATGGCACAGCGGTGAACTGGTGTAACTTTTTAATAAAAGGAATACATTTGCCGTCATGAAATGCATATGGGTGGCCGTGAGTGAGTTTTGGTAAAGCAAATATAACCGTAAGAAAACGTTAGTGTAAAAGAGGAAATGATCTGCCTGAGGGCGAGTCGGGATTCAAGCCTTCAACCGGAGGTTTACCAGTCTGTGACTTCGTTAGTGCAGCACCATGCCATAGCTATGCAATGCGTGACATATCATTAGCAAACCTGCCGGTGGTTTTAAAGAAGAACACAGGCCAGTAAGCACAGAAGAGCTCCCGTTGAATCCATATGGCTTAGCAATATTGTAGCCGGTTAATAACTGAACGGTGAACGGCGGGTAGATATGGTGCAAAAGCAATAATTGATAAGTAGTAGACAATAATTAGTGAGGGTCGAAGCAGGTTAAAGAAACACGTTCCTAGCTGGGCTTGAACCTACGACTCCGTGTTCTCAAGACTGGAACCTTGCCCACTAGGCCACAGGCGGACTAACTGTTTAAACTGGAAATGTTTCAGATCAAAAAGGTATGGGTATTTTGCGTGTGTATGCACGTTTTTGATTGGGTCGTGTAGGTGAAGATTTGGCTGGTGTCAGTGAAATGTCCAATGGGGAGACATGTTGTTAGTGGGATAGGCGGCAGGAAAAATAAGAATGAGAAGAAGAAGAAGAAAGAGAAGAAGAAGAAGAAGAAGAAGGAGAAAACGCAAAATCCCCTTAGTTTGGAGCTTTATTGTGTGGACATGTGAAGTTGTTTATGAATTCTGTTTGTTGAAATGGGGTCAGAATGTACAGAATTTAATGTTTTTAAGGGCTGAGTGTCTGTGGCTGTTGTGGTTATTTCTGTGGGGAACCCTGAAAAGTGGCAAACTCTCGGTGCTGTATAGGTATGGGGCATGCCCCCGCCAAGGCGTAACTTGGCGGGATGGCATACCTGACTATATCCGTTGAGATTTTTCCTGGCATAATAGAATATTTATCGAAGCATTAAGTTCAGTAACTTAAATATTGCATTTCACCCCTGCTAGCTGCTGACAGCCAAGCAAATTAACTAGACAGCTAAAGACAGTGGTGCAACTTTAATTAGCTAGCTTTGTACGAGCTTGAACATTTACCTCTGACTAAGATTTATTTCATGGTGTCAAACCGGTTGATATTTTTATTGGTTTGCTTTCTGATTCTGGACTTCAGAACGATGAGATAGCAATCTAATGGCTAAAAAGCATGTTGCTACACGAAGTTAAAGCACGCGACAGAACAAAAACAGCAATGCTGGAGACAGTATCTGAAGTTGCAGTACAACAGGTTCGCAAGTGTACGGGTCTAAATTGGCAGCAGTTAGTTTGTTTCACCAATGAACTCGATTCAAGTTGATTGATGTACCAGTGCAGCAGTCAGGGTCGACTCATTTGTTGAAGTGGAACAGAACATGTTGCAGAACTTGATTCACTTGGCTGCTTACTGAAATGAGGGGGAGGGGAAGATAAATCACCAGGACCTATTTCTCACTAGGGATTTGCTTTTTCGAAATGTAACGTGCCTGAATGTAATGCACAAATTATTGCACATTATAGAAAATAAAATTATACAAAACTTACCTCATTGAAATATTCACAAATTTAGGAGTCTATGGGGTTCCATGAATGAACAGTAAGCATTAAATATCACAAGGCATCTGTAAACTTAGAAATCACATGCGCGCACACAGAACACGGAGAAATTTGCTGCTCTGACAAGCAATGAAGTGGCTCTTAAAAGAGCCTTTGTTTGGATTATGGGCATGCAAACCATTTAAGCGCGCTCTCCACGGATGCGGCGAGCCAGCTGGATATCCTTCGGCATGATGGTCACTCTCTTGGCATGAATGGCACACAAATTGGTGTCCTCGAACAGACCAACCAGATAAGCCTCGCTAGCCTCCTGTAGAGCCATTACAGCTGAGCTTTGGAAGCGCAGATCGGTCTTAAAATCCTGAGCAATCTCCCTCACAAGGCGCTGAAAAGGCAACTTGCGGATCAACAGCTCAGTAGACTTCTGATAGCGGCGGATTTCTCGCAGAGCTACAGTGCCAGGCCTGTAACGGTGAGGCTTCTTCACTCCGCCAGTCGCAGGCGCGCTCTTCCGCGCTGCTTTAGTGGCGAGCTGCTTCCTGGGGGCTTTGCCACCGGTAGACTTACGCGCGGTCTGCTTGGTTCGAGCCATTGCGTCTTATTCAAATACTAAATACACGCGTTTACGGTGCCACGATGCGTATATAAAGCATACCAGAGAGAAGCTTATTGGATAGGCTATTACGAATTCTCATTGGTCCTGATCCTGCCTTCGTTCCCAGATTTTATTGGATCACGTCTTCTGCTTCCACTACCGC
>NW_026986546.1:0-6467 GCF_018555375.3 Anguilla rostrata
ACACCATTCCCGATCAAGCCGCTCGATTTGACATATTGCACGTGTATGTGGTGGGAAAACTCTGGGAGGAGTAGCGGTCCAAAAAACAGGCGGAAAGAATAATAATAATAATAATAATAATAATAATAATAATAATATGTGCAATAATAATAGTGTAGTTGCCCTAAGGCAACCACACTAATAAATAATATGTGCAATAATAATAGTGTAGTTGCCCTAAGGCAACCACAGTAACTAGACAATTCCTGCAGAAATTGTGAAGTGTGGTTGCCACCAACGGAAAGTCGATTTTGTGCTGAACGGAGTGAACAGTGGTAGGTTGTTGCTATGATCTCTGAGGCAGTTGCTAGGGTGTTGCTAGGTGGTTGCTATGGAGTTTCAGGTGGTTGCTATTGAGCTCCAGGTGGTTGCTAGGGTATGCTAAGTGGTTGCTAGGTGGTTGCTATGGAGTTCAAGGCAGTTGCTAGGGTGTTGCTAGGCAGTTGTTATGGTGTTCCAGGTGGTTGCTAGGGTGTTGCTAGGTGGTTGCTATGGAGTTATAGGCAGTTGCTAGGTTGTTGCTAGGGTATTCTAGGTGGCTGCTAGGATGTTGCTAGGTGGTTGCTATGGAGTTATAGGCGGTTGCTAGGGTGTTGCTAGGCATTTGCTATGGAGTTATAGGCAGTTGCTAAGGTGTTGCTAGGGTATTCTAGGTGGTTGCTAGCATGTTGCTAGGTGGTTGCTATAGTGTTGCTAGGCAGTTGTTATGGTGTTTCAGGTGGATGCTAGGGTGTTGCTAGGTGGTTGCTATGGTGTTCCAGGTGGTTGCTAGGGTGTTGCTAGGTGGTTGCTATGGAGTTCTAGGTGGTTGCTATGGTGTTGCTAGGTGGTTGCTTTGGAGTTAAAGCTAGTTGCTAGGGTGTTGCTAGGCATTTGCTATGGTGTTCCAGGTGGTTGCTAGTGTGTTGTTGGATGGTTGCTATGGAGTTCCAGGTGGTTGCTATGGAGTTATAGGTGGTTGCTAGGGTGTTGCTAGGTGGTTGCTATGGAGTTCTAGGCCGTTGCTAGGGTGTTGCTAGGTGGTTGCTTTGGAGTTCTAGGCGGTTGCTAGAGTGTTGCTAGGTGGTTGCTATGGAGTTCAAGGTGGTTGCTAGGGGGTTGCTAGGGTATTCTAAGTGGTTTCTAGGATCTTGCTACGTGGTTGCTATGGAGTTCTAGGTCGTTGGTATGGTGTTGCTAGGTGGTTGCTATGGAGTTCTAGGCCGTTGCTAGGGTGTTGCAAGGTGGTTGCTTTGGAGTTCTAGGTGGTTGCTATGGTGTTGCTAGGTGGTTGCTATGGAGTTCTAGGCGGTTGCTATGGTGTTGCTAGGTGGTTGCTATGGAGGGAGTAATAGCCGGTTGCTAGGGTGTTGCTAGGTTGTTGCTATGGAGTTAGAGCCGGTTGCTAGGATGTTGCTAGGGGTTGCTCTGGAGTTCTAGGCGGTTGCTAGGTCTTTACTGAGTCCAATGTCGCCACCCATAGTTCTCTATGACAAACGGTTCAAAAGTTATGGAATATCAAACATCGGCCAATCAGGAAGGGGGGCGAGGCTGATCTACACCAATGGACAAGGGACTCTCTACCATGGCCAATGAGGCATTGCACAATTTGCGGGAATTTTTTCCCTATAGAGATGAATGGCAGAATGTTCAAATCTAGAGAGAGACCAGAGTACTGCTGCTAGAAGACAGACCATTGTGACATCACAAGGGTGAGAAGACAGAGCATTGTGACATCACAAAGGTGAACATTCCGCCATTCATTCTCTATGGGAAAAATTGCCCACAAAAATTCAAATTTTTCCAAAACCGTCCACTCAATCTGTCCAAAAAGTAATAGCACACCATTCCCGATCAAGCCGCTCGATTTGACATATTGTACGTGTATGTAGCGCGAAAACTGTGGGAGGAGTAGCGGTCCAAAAAATGCGTGGAATAAATAATAAATAATAATAATAATATGTGCAATAATAATAGTGTAGTTGCCCTAAGGCAACCACACTAATAATAATAATAATATGTGCAATAATAATAGTGTAGTTGCCCTAAGGCAACCACACTAATAATAATAAAAATGTGCAATAATAATAGTGTAGTTGCCCTAAGGCAACCACACTAATAACTAGACAATTCCTGCAGAAATTGTGAAGTGTGTTTGCCGCCAACGCAAAGTCGACTTTGTGCTGAACGGAGTGAACAGTGGTAGGTAGTTGCTATGATGTCTGAGGCAGTTGCTAGGGTGTTGCTAGGTGGTTCAATGGAGTTCTAAGTGGTTTCATGGAATTCTAGGCAGTCGCAAGGGTGGTGCTAGGTGGTTGCAATGAAGTTTCAGGTGGTTGCTATTGAGCTCCAGGAGGTTGCTAGGGCATTGCTAGGTGGTTGCTAGGGTATGCTAAGTGGTTGCTAGGATGTTGCTAGGTGGTTGCTATGGAGTTCTAGGCGGTTGCTAGGGTGTAGCTAGGCAGTTGTTATGGTGTTCCAGGTGGTTGCTAGGGTGTTGCTAGGTGGTTGCTATGGAGTTATAGGCAGTTGCTAGGGTGTTGCTAGGGTATTCTAGGTGGTTGCTAGGTGGTTGCTATAGTGTTGCTAGGCAGCTGTTATGGTGTTACAGGTGGTTGCTAGGGTGTTGCTAGGTGGTTGCTATGGTGTTCCAGGTGGTTGCTAGGTGTTTTGCTAGGTGGTTGCTATGGAGTTCTAGTGGTTGCTAGGTGTTGCTAGGTGGTTGCTATGGGTTCAGGGGTTGCTATGGTGTTGCTAGGTGGTTGCTATGGGTTCTAGGGTTGCTATGGTGTTGCTAGGTGGTTGCTATGGGTTCTAGGTGGTTGCTAGGGTGTGCTAGGTGTTTGCTATGGAGTTCTAGTGGTTGCTATGGTGTTGCTAGGTGGTTGCTATGGGTTCTAGGTGGTTGCTAGGTGTTGCTAGGTGGTTGCTATGGAGTTCTAGGCGTTGCTAGGGTGTTGCTAGGTGGTTGCTATGGAGTTCTAGGTGGTTGCTAGGGTGTTGCTAGGGTTGCTATGGAGTTCTAGCGGTTGCTAGGTGTTGCTAGGTGGTTGCTATGGAGTTCTAGGCGGTTGCTAGGTGTTGCTAGGTGGTTGCTATGGAGTTCTAGGTGTTGCTAGGGTGTTGCTAGGTGGTTGCTATGGAGTTCTAGGTGGTTGCTAGGTGTTGTAGGTTTGCTATGGGTTCTAGGGTTGCTAGGTGTTGCTAGGTGGTTGCTATGGAGTTCTAGGTCGGTTGCTAGGGTGTTGCTAGGTGGTTGCTAGGAGTTCTAGGGTGTTGCTAGGGTGTTGCTAGGGGTTGCATGGGTTCTAGGCGTGTTGCTAGGGTGTTTGCTAGGTGGTTGCTATGGAGTTCTAGGTGGTTGCTAGGTGTTGCTAGGGTTGCTATGGAGTTCTAGCGGTTGCTAGGGTGTTGCTAGGTGGTTGCTATGGGTTCTAGGTGGTTGCTAGGTGTTGCTAGGTGGTTGCTATGGAGTTCTAGGCGTTGCTAGGGTGTTGCTAGGTGGTTGCATGGATTCTAGGTGGTTGCTAGGGTTGCTAGGGTTGCTAGGGTTGCTAGGTGTTGCTAGGTGTGCTAGGTGTTCTAGGGTTGCTAGGTGTTCTAGGGTTGCTAGGGTTGCTAGGTGGTTGCTATGGATGTTGCTAGGTGGTTGCTATGGAGTTGTGCTAGGTGTTGCTAGGTGTTCTAGGATCAGGTTGCTAGGTGTTGCTAGGTGGTTGCTATGGGTTCTAGGTGGTTGCTAGGTGTTGCTAGGTGTTCTATGGTCTATGGTGTTGCTAGGTGGTTGCTATGGAGTTCTAGGGTTGCTAGGTGTTGCTAGGTGGTTGCTATGGAGTTCTAGGGTTGCTAGGTTGCTAGGTGGTTGCTATGGAGTTCTAGGTGGGTTGCTAGGTGTTGCTAGGTGGTTGCTATGGAGTTCTATGGTGGTTGCTAGGGTGTTGCTAGGTGTTGCTATGGAGTTCTAGGTGGTTGCTAGGGTGTTGCTAGGGGTTGCTATGGGTTCAGGTGGTTGCTAGGGTGTTGCTAGGCTGGTTGCTATGGTGTTCTAGGTGGTTGCTAGGTGTTGCTAGGGTGTTGCTATGGGTGTTAGGTGGTTGCTAGGGTGTTGCTAGGTGGTTGCTATGGTGTTCAGGTGTTGCTAGGGTGTTGCTAGTGGTTGCTAGGGTTTGGTTGCTAGGGTGTTGCTAGTGGTTGCTATGGGTTCTAGGTTGCTATGTTTTCTAGGGTTTGCTATGGGTTCTAGGTGCGTTGTTATGGGTTGCTAGGTCGGTTTGCTATGGAGTTCTAGGCCGTTGCTAGGTGTTGCTAGGGGGTTGCTATGGAGTTCTAGGCGGTTGCTAGGTCTTTACTGAGTCCAATGATCGACCCATAGTTCTCTATGACAAACGGTTCAAAAGTTATGAAATATCAAACATCGGCCAATCAGGAAGGGGGGCGAGGCTGATCTCACCAATGGACAAGGACTCTCTACCATGTCCAATGAGGCATTGCACAATTTGTGGGCAATTTTTCCCCATAGAGATGAATGGCCGAATGTTCAAATCTAGAGAGAGACCAGAGTACTGCTGCCAGAAGACAGGGCATTGTGACATCACAAGGGTGAGAAGACAGAGCATTGTGACATCACAAAGGTGAACATTCCGCCATTCATTCTCTATGGGAAAAATTGCCCAGAAAAATTCAAATATTTCAAAAACCGGCACCAATCTTTCCACAAAGTAATAGCACACCATTCCCGATCAGGCCGCTCGATTTGACATATTGCACGTGTATGTGGTGCGAAAACTCTGGGAGGAGTAGCGGTCCAAAAAATGGGTGGAATAATAATAATAATAATAACTAGACAATTCCTGCAGAAATTGTGAAGTGTGGTTGCCGCCAATGCAAAGTCGACTTTCTACTGAAAAGAGTGAACAGTGGAAGGTAGTTGCTATGATGTTCTGGTGGTGACTTTGGTGTTTTAGGTGGTGTCAAGGGTGTTGCTAGGATGTTGCTATGGAGTTTGAGGCTGTTGCTACGGTGTTGCTAGGTGGTTCTATGGAGTTCTAGGCGGTTGCTAGGGTGTTGCTAGGCTTAAGTGTTCCAGTGTTCTAGTGCTGTGTTGTATGGTTTAGGTGGTTGCTAGGGAGGGTTAGTAGTGGTTGCAGGGTTGTAGGTTGCTAGGCAGTGGTTAGGTGTGGGTTGCTATGGAGTTCTAGGCTGTTGCTAGGTGTGTTGCTAGGTGGTTGCTATGGGTTCCAGTGGTTGCTAGGTGTTGCTCGGTGGTTGCTATGGAGTTCTAGCGTTGCTAGGTGTTGCTAGGTGTTGCTATGGAGTTCTAGGGTGCTAGGTGTTGCTAGGTGGTTGCTATGGAGTTCTAGTGGTTGCTATGGTGTTCTAGTGGTTGCTATGGAGTTCTAGGGTTGCTAGGTGTTGTAGGTGGTTGCTATGGAGTTCTAGGTGCAGTGTTGCTAGGTGTTGGTCTAGGGTTGCTAGGTTGCTATGGTTAGGTTCTAGGTGGTTGCTAGGGTGTTGCTAGGTGGTTGCTATGGAGTTCTAGGTCGTTGCTAGGTGTTGCTAGGTGGTTGGTCTAGGAGTTCTAGGTGGTTGCTAGGTGTTGCTATGGAGTTCTAGGCGGTTGCATGGTGTTGCTAGGTGGTTGCTATGGGTTCTAGGCTGTTGCTATGGTGTTCTAGGTGGTTGCTATGGAGTTGCTAGGGGTTGCTAGGGTGTTGCTAGGTGGTTGCTATGGAGTTCAGGTGGTTGCTAGGGGTTGCTATGGGAGTTCTAAGTGGTTGCTATGGATGTTGCTAGGTGGTTGCTATGGAGTTCTAGTGGTTGCTATGGTGTTGCTAGGTGGTTGCTATGGAGTTCTAGGCCGTTGCTAGGGTGTTGCTAGGTGGTTGCTATGGAGTTCTAGGTGGTTGCTGGGGTGGTTGCTAGGGTGTTGCTAGGTGGTTGCTATGGAGTTCTAGGCGGTTGCTATGGTGTTGCTAGGTGGTTGCTAGGGTGTTGGTAGGTGGTTGCTATGGAGTTCTAGGCGGTTGCTATGGAGTTCTAGGCCGTTGCTATGGTGTTGCTAGGTGGTTGCTATGGAGTTCTAGGTGGTTGCTAGGGTGTTGCTAGGTGGTTGCTATGGAGTTCTAGGCGGTTGCTATGGTGTTGCTAGGTGGTTGCTATGGAGTTCTAGGCGGTTGCTAGGGTGTTGCTAGGGGGTTGCTAGGGTATTCGAAGTGGTTGCTAGGATGTTGCTAGGTGGTTGCTATGGAGTTCTAGGTGGTTGCTATGGTGTTGCTAGGTGGTTGCTATGGAGTTCTAGGCCGTTGCTAGTGTGTTGCTAGGTGGTTGCTATGGAGTTCCAGGTGGTTGCTAGGGTGTTGCTAGGTGTTGCTAGGTGGTTGCTATGGAGTTCTAGGCGGTTGCTAGGGTGTTGCTAGGTGGTTGCTATGGAGTTCTAGGTGGTTGCTAGG
>NW_026986547.1:0-18431 GCF_018555375.3 Anguilla rostrata
GAACAGAGCTTCAGTTTCCCCAGAACAAGCCCTCTATGGAAACATGTCTTTGACCATCAGACAGACACGGTTTTCAGATGAAGGCGACTACCAGTGCTTCTACAGCAGCCCGAAAGAGAGGGGGAATCCAGATTCTGCCAGTCTGGTTGTGACAGGTAAAATTCACTTTAGATCTTCAGTTCTGTAGGGCAGCCGAGCAGCTCAGGTGTATAAGTGTGTCTGGTGTGTATTATTTTTTTTTCATGTGGTAATTTTAATCAGAGCAAGTGTAACAATGTTTCATAATCTACAGAAGTATTGCTTGATGTACCGCAGATTTGATGAAAGATGACAGCAGTAATTTTTGGATGCCATAATTTGCCCTGTATCATTTTTACCTTTTTACATGATCAAGCTGACTGCTGTTGATAATGTGTTCATATCCCCTGTAAATATGCATATAAATGTAAAATATGCAAATATGTAAATGAATTTCCTGTCCTCACAGGCCACCCACCCCAGAACCTCACAGTGAAGGCCGGTGGTTTTCTCTCCATACCGCTCTATACCGCAGACCCAGTGAGGGTAACATTCAGTGCAGGCCTTGGTTCAGATGAGGTGCTGATGCTCGATGCAAATAAAGGCCCAGCCAGGTTTGGGGAGCGTTGTGCTCAGAGATGTGAGCTTCTGGCCCAAAACTACACCCTTTTGCTGAGGAGTGTGACACTGGAGGATGCCGGAGTCTACAAGGTGACCGATCCTGAGACCAACAGGACCATCGGTTCTGTCTCTGTGCGAGTCTCAGGTATGGTCCTCCTCTTCAGCTCTTTGTGTTTGTGCAGATGCAGGGCTCAGCATCTTACTGGTCCACTCTGTTATTCCTCTGACTTATGGCTGCTGCAATCCATTGGGAAAATAATGGAAATAATAATAATAATATCAAAAATTATTTTTTCACAATGCCTCTTGTTTTATTGTCCTCTTGAGCACAATACACATAAGAGACACAAAAGTATAGGTTTTAGGCTTTTGCAATCTTAGGCTATGGTTTCTAAGATGTAGCCTAGCTTTGTCAATTTTTCTGTCTTTCCACAAATTTGCTAAATAAAAAATTTATAAAACAATGATTGTAGACTATCAGTGTACTAAGGCCTTACAATTATTGAAAATAGGACTGATTCTCTTTTAATTAGTCTACAGTTTTTATGGAATTTGCATAAAATTTGTATATTTTCATAACGCCATGGAATTTACTGAAATGTATCGGCCTGTGGACTGCTTTACTCCAGAAAGTATGAAAATGGCCTGTTGCAGCCTTTAGTGCAGGTTTTCACCTCTATCTGGCCACAAATTACTGTACTGGGTTTTCTGTCTATAAAATAAAGCTGGAGAAAATGCTCTGATGCCTTTAAGCTGGTTTGCTGCTATAAGACAGGATTTAGGCACAGAAAATGTCCTAGGAAATGGCAGTGGCTTACCTGAGAGTAGAGGAATGTCACTATAGCCCCCCCCACCCCTACCCCCCCCCACCCCATAACAGAATTATGCAAATATGCAAAAACTGCCCCCTGTCCCCCTTCTTGATCTTGTCTTGACCTCTCTGCTGCGTTTGATACAGTTGATCCTGATGGTGACTCTGGCCCTCAAACCGGTATCTCAGCAATTCCAACGGGATGTACTTTTCCAAACTTATCAGCTCAGTCCCACTGTCTTAACACTTAGTGCAGGAGTTCCCCAGGGCTCCATCTCAGAGTCCTACTGCCTTAGCATCCACAGTCTCCTCCCACCTACGCTGGCACTTCCTATTATGTTGTAGGTTTACAACGTTACTTCAGTGCCTACTACTAATGTGCTACCACACTTAGTCAGACTGCTAACTTGGCATCAGCTCTGCTTGTTGTATGAACCTTTATGGAGGCACTTTTTGTAAGTCCCCCTGGATGTTTGCTAAATGTATTATTATTGATGTTGTTGTTATTATCATTGTTGTTGTTATTCATATTATTATTGTAGTCTTTCCTTCTTGATTATTACCTGCTCTTCTCTATTTCTCCCAAATGAGTCCCTCTGTCTCCATGTTCTCTGCAGGACTCTCTGCTGGAGCGGTGGCTGGGATAGTGGTGGGAGTGATGGTGTCGCTGCTGGTTCTGGCTGGCATTGCCTTTGCAGTCTGGTGGCTCTTCATAAGAAACACAGAAAACTCTCAAAATTTAGATTGCTTCCGTGCAGCCAGAACAGGACAACGTGGACAACGTGGACAAAGTGAACTACGTGAACTACGTGAACTACGTGAACTACTTGGACAACGTGAACACCGTGAACTAAGTGAACTAAGTGAACTAAGTGAACTAAGTGAACTAAGTGAACTAAGTGAACTAAGTGAACACCGTGAACACCGTGAACACCGTGAACACCGTGAACTAAGTGAACTAAGTGAACTAAGTGAACTAAGTGAACACCGTGAACACCGTGAACACCGTGAACAAAGTGAACAAAGTGAACAAAGTGAACACCGTGAACACCGTGAACAAAGTGAACAAAGTGAACACCGTGAACAAAGTGAACAACGAACGATGTTGAATCGCAAAAGTCAAAGGAACGTAACTGAAGCTGAACCGGAGTTCGTAACTATGGACACACTCAAAGAAATGCTGGATCAACAAAAGACTATCTATGAGGAGGTATTAAAAAGACAGGAGGCGTCATTTAGGTGCTTCACACAAATGATCCTGGATTCGACCAACAAAAGGATTGATGGAATTGTGAGAGAGTTCCAGGACTTGAGTAACAGTCTAAAATACTCTCAGAAGGACATTAACAAAATAAAAGCAACACAGGCCGTGGATAAAAATGCTTTTAAGGACTTAGACAAACTGGTAAAGCAACTTCACTCCACTCCAGTTCAGTCTAATATCCTCCTTGAGCGTCTCAATTATTTGGTGAACCAAAGCCGAAGGAATAACATTATAATTGATGGAATAACTTCGGATCATGGAGAGGAATCGTGGGCTGAGGCTGAGAACAATGTGCGTGAACTGTTAACCACCAAGCTGAAAATGGAGGCCAACTCAATTCAGATCGAACGAGCCCATAGAAGGGGTAAATTCAGACGAGACGCTGAAGACCCTGAGGCATCGTAGTGAAGCTTCTGCGTTTTAAGGATAAGGAACTCATTATGGAAAAGGCAAGAGCACACCTAAAAAACACCTCGGTGTACATAAATGAGGACTTTTCCGAACGGCTGAGGAAGAAAAGAGCTGAACTTTTGCCTGCGATGAGAGAAGCCAGAGCAATAATCGATAACGAGTTGGCTATTGACGCAGCATCATATAGTAGCTAATATCATTATCTCAGATAAAAAACAATTGTGTGATGCATTCAATCACCATTTTATTTTGGCTGGTTATTTATTTGAGAATACAGCTATGTCCTCTGGAAATGTATTTAGGTGTTGCATTTCCATTTTATTATGTATTTTTTATTATCTTAACTACCCACCTTTAGTCTGTAAATCCATTTTAACATTTTATGTTTTGTCAATCACTTGTAAAACACTTTGAATTTCAATTTGATTTGTCTGAATGGTGCTATGTAAATAAAGTTTGATTGATTGATTGATAGTTCATAGTGAGTTTCTGTGTAGCGGTGCCCAGCAACCTTGTTGAGAGAGCGTTTCACTTATGAACTATAATCCTAATACTGTAACATCTGACTCGTCACTACATAGTACATTATATGTACGGAATTGTTAGACAGCGCTCTCCACCACCACCATCAAGTTAGTGTGTGGGTGCCTATGTGTGTGTGGGTGCGTATGAGAGAGTATGTGGGGCGACATAGCTCAGGGGATAAGACCGGTTGTCTGGCAGTCGGGAGGGTTGCCGGTTCAAACCCCGCCCTGGGCGTGTCGAAGTGTTCTTGAGCAAGACACCTAACCCCTAACTGCTCTGGCGAATGAGAGGCATCAATTGTAAAGCGCTTTGGATAAAAGCGCTATATAAATGCAGTCAATTTACCATGTGTTGTGACGGCCCTGTGTTGACAGGACAGGTCAGGTGTCCGTGGGTGAGTGAGGTGTGCAACAGCCCTGCCCCTTTTTCCTCGTCAATAATTGCGGACAACGGGGCAAGTGGGAGAGTTTTTTTGAATGGCGGCTGCAAGAGAGTTTGAATCTGCCAGCGGAAAGTTAAACCCCGGGAGGTGAGAAAAATAAAAGCGAGACAAGCTGTGTGTAATTAGTCGGATAAGAAAAGAGTCATTTCGAAGTACAAGAAAATTAATCCTCCCGTGATCGCTACGGAAGAGCCGGACTCTAATACGGATTAATCCCACTTGGCCGACAAGACATTATCTACAAACTCTACAAGCAAAATCCAAAACTCCCAAACTGCACAGGGTACAGCCTGGGTTCGGACTGAAACGCCTACGACTGACTGACGGGACGGGACGATAAGTGCTGATTTAATTATTTTTTCTTTGTTGGTTCTTTGATTTTTACGGGTTATTTCGCTAATTGAGTGGTGTTTGTTGAGCGAGCGGCCGGTGTGAACGCTCCGCTCTGAAGCCCTTTGGTTTTTATCTTTATCTTTTCTTTCTAACAGCTAAAGTGTGTTTGAAAAGGGAAAATGTATTTTGTTGTTGAATTGTGGACTGCAATGAACTGACTCTGAAAAAAAGAAATACCGTATTGCAATGAACTGAATGAAACGGGATTTAACGAAATATCAACACTGAGAAACACATGCAAACGGGACTGTTTTGTAAATTACATGGACATTGCAACTGAAATTTTGAATAATTTATTAACTGTTTTTGGTTGGCCTACCTCGCTGATTCAGAGCTAATATTTTTTTAAATGGATGACTTAAGTTTGTTTTGCTCTGTGAAAGGCCGATGTGGTACTGAAAACCTTCTCAGTGTTCTCAAATGCCTCCCTAAAACAATGGCTATACACCACCCAATTACAATTGATTTAACACTGACATGCAATAGTGTTTTTATCTTGTTCTTGTTCACTTTGCCTTAGAATTATTGCTAGGAAGGTACATTGACTATAGACGACTGTCTGTCCTGATCAAAACAAAATGAGCTACTGTATTATTCATCCAAGCCAGGAGCAATATAAATTACATACAGTATGTACACAAAAGAGTCTAGTAGAATCTCGGCCAGATGAACCTGAGTTACCGACCGACTAGTGAACCAAATTGTGTGGAGACACAGCAATCAAAACATATTCTGCACAACCCAGCAGGTACTCCACAACCCAACATATACCCGAGGACTCAGAATGTGCTCTATAACTGAGCTTGCACTCCATAACCCAGCATAGTCCCACAACCCAACGTGCTCCATAACCCAGCATGTGCCCGGTAACCCAGCATGTGCCCCCTAACCCAGCATGTGCTCCATAACCCAGCATGTGCTCCATAAGCCAGCATGTGCTCCACAACCCAGCTTGTGTGCCACTATGTGCACCCAGCTCAAACATTCAACAGAAGAAGCCAATTGGAAACAATGACTGGATACTTACTAAAGAATGGCAGTCTGTATTCCCTCCAGTAACCTTTCATAAAAGCATAATAGTAAAACCTCACATTCTCAGCTTCACCAGACTTTTTAAACTTTGAAGCACCAATGAACTCAGTGATCACCGTCTTTGCATTGCTCACAGAATTTGTCCACTAGTCAACAGGAGTGATGCACATCATTTTGCAATTCACCACTGCATCAGTAGAGGGCGCCAACACAACATATTTTGAGCACTCCTTAATATTTTGATTCTCATGTTACCAGCCCGTTTCGAAAAGCCATTGCGAGGTCATGGACTGCGCTCAAAACCGCAATGAAAACGGTGCGGAGGAAATGGAGGATCTTTGGGACGTGACAAAGCTGCGATTAACCTACTCCCAAGTACTACATCGCTACCAGCAAACGTGTGAAAACGGGAACTGCAGGAAAAGTTTCAGGCCATACCACACATGTTGACATATAAATTAACCCTTTAAAGAGTAACTGCACTCAGTGCTTCAGCCCGGCTTCACATAATGCACTATTCAGAAAAACGCTTCCTGGGGTGGGTGGAGTAGGTGTGTCCATCTCATTTGCATAAAGTATTCCATATGCAAATTAATATGTACAGCATAGCTGCGACTGGCTCGTGAAACTCGGATCAAACTTCGTAGATCGAATATGATCCGAGAATCAGCAATTACATGGTCTATTTCCAAACTCAAATGTTTTCAACAACATATTTTAGTGGACTGTTTCGGCGAAATATGGGAAAGTTTATGAGCAGGCTGCCATGTTTCTCACCGAAACCAGTCTAGCCAATCAGGTGTCAGCGTTGTTCCGTCATTTAAAAAAAAGTAAACGAAGAAATTTGTGGTCACAACAGTAGCGCTTCCGAAGGCGCACTCTGACATCACGATTGGGGCGGGGCCAGAGTGGAAAGTCAGAGGGCAGCACCGAGACGTTTTCCGCCATTTTGTTTGTTTGCCAAATGACGTCGTTTCAGAAGTGTTGAAATAGCGTCGTGGATTAGAACGTTTCGTTGTAAAGTAGGCGTAACAAACGCGTTTGCGGCCAAAGAAGTGAGCTGGGGTGTAGCGCGTTTCTGAACCGGAGCTGGTCGGCTCCTCTCCTCCTCGGGCGGGCCGCCAACGCTCCCGCGGAAAGCCGCCCGGTCCCTGCTCATCCCCCTCCCCCCCCCCCCCAGCGGCGCCAGGCTAAACGCTCGTTCCCGCAGGGCACTTCCACAGAGGTTCGGCGGAGATCTGCACGCGGCCGAAAACGCCTTTCTGATTACGCGGATAAAAAAAACGACGATCGCTCTTCCGACCCCGGCCGGGCATTCGGCTGGAATGACTCGGCAAATTGACGGGGGGACGGCGTCGCTGCGTGCGGCAGAAACGCGCCTGTCTCTCGAGGGGTTCTGCTTCGGCGCTTCCCGACCGCGTGTACTCGACGAACAACAGATCCAGCGGAAGCTGCCTTTTAACAAAATCCGATTCGCTCGCCAGAAAAAAATCTCATAGAGGACATCTGGTGCGGCCATTTTGATTTTCGTTTATTTAAAACATTGCAGTTGGATGTGTACCGAAGCGATTCAGGTTGAGTACGCTTCTCAAGGACACAAAAAAGGGGCCTGGGTATGGAACACATAACCTTCTGGGTGCAAGTAAAATCTGATAACCACTCTAAAACCCAAAACCAAATGCTGAGCAAATTCAGGGCCCTGTCAGGAGCGATGCACCTGTGGCCTTTAGTTAACTGGGGTTAGGGGGGAGGGGGGGGGGGGTGTTTAAGCCGCGTTTCCACCAAAATTACCCGGAACTTTCAGTCCCAGGAACTACTTTACCAGGAACTAAAAGGTTCCTTCAGCCAATGGTTGTCTGCGTTTCCACCGGGGTCTAAAGTACCGCGAAGATTAGGCAAATTAGCCCACTGACGTTGTCGTCGGTCCATCTGTCATATGATTTCTTCTGTAACCCCATACTACCACCGAAGTAGCCTACATTATTTTCTAATAACCGGGACAGCCCGGAGGGGTTTATTCCACTTATATACAACAGGTTACCAACAATGACTATATATGGTTACTTTTGTATTTACTGATTTTCATATATCCTCTCAAACACATTCATTAACAGCAGAAAACATGCACACGTTGTAAACAATTTGCTGTTTTATTACTTTCTCGTTGTCAATTCCATATAGGCTAATCGCAAAATGACAAGAATAGAACGAAAACTCGGACTTGCGTGAAAATGTAAATTAGTAGTGGTACAGCCACCGTTTGCTTTCCTTCGAAGTTACTGCTAGCCGAGCAGCGAAGTGTGCCCTCCAGATGCGAACCATGCACCATAAATGAGTCCATAGTCTTCC
Organism: Anguilla rostrata; assembly: GCF_018555375.3. NCBI lineage: Eukaryota > Metazoa > Chordata > Actinopteri > Anguilliformes > Anguillidae > Anguilla > Anguilla rostrata. The sequence continues at coordinate 7,867 of NW_026986547.1, forward strand.
TGGTCTTTTCGTGGAATTGAAAAATGGCAGTAAAATTGAGTAAAATTACGGCAGTCTGAAAAAGCTAAAGCGAAGATTACTAGAATTAACCTGTTATTTTACCCGTGCGGAAGGTGATTTCCAGTTTGCTTGTACTGTATCACTAATGTTAATTATGCAGAACTACCGCATACCTCACATAACTGTATCAAACGTTTTGAGTCAATTACAACGGGCTAACAAAGAAAATCCGGAAGAAAATATTCAGCAACCGAATTAATCAGTTTGAATGTTTTGGTAGCCTACGTAATATGCTGTCCCAGCACGAATGCTTAGCATTTTATAAAACGAATACTAAAGCAAGAAAAGAACAGAAGAGCACACGTTATAATTCGTTGACAGGTTATAACCAAAAGTAGGCTACTGCGCCGCATAACATACAAGTTTGATTTGAAGTTATTATGAAAATAAATTGGTTTGCCGCTGCATATTTTCAAACATGGCGGGTAATGGCGGAAAATAAATACAACACAAATGCTACGAGTACTCGACCAATCAGAAATGTTCAGCGCTGCAAGCTCCACCCAAAAGGTTCCTGTACTTTCGGAAAGTACTACCCCCCGAGCAGGAACGTTTTAGGGGGTAAAACAAAGCCCCCAGAACTAAATTTAGACCCTAGTTCCTGCGGTGGAAACGCACTGAGTTCCTCAAAAGGTTCCTAGTTCCGGGGTATAGTTCCTGCGGTGGAAACGCGGCTTTATTTTATAAACACCTGCTAGTGAGCGTGCGGGTAACTGAAGGATGTGATGCAGCCAGCAAGACAGGAGGGAGAGCCATAGCAGCAGGAACTGTTTTTGTGGGGCTTTTTTTTGCAAACGACGGGTCCAGCCACCAAATTAGGATCTTTGGATAGTCCCAGGAACTGACTAGGGACGACTGCGAGATCAAATTCTAAAGCCGTCACTTTTCAGAGGAAAACTGGAGCTTTCACAGGAGTTCTTGGTAGCTGAAAGAACATATCCCTTGGAAAGAGAGACAGTGAGGAAGAAAACCGCAGCAAAAAAATAAAAATTGAAAGGATTGCCGAAGGTTGGTTATAGAAAGTGTGTGTTGGGGTGGGACAAAATGGCTGTCTTTGGGTTGGCTGTAACTGATCTGCGAGGCCAGTTCTTGCCTGGCGACCTTGTCAGTGAGCGGAGATCAGCCGACAGCTGACTGGGATGTCTTGAGACGTGGGCGGGGGGGGTTAGGGTGAGGCGGGTAGAGGTCATATTCTGCTTTCAGGCAAAATAGTAAATATTTCCAGTCTAATAAGCATGCTAGGGCCTGTGTGGAATCGCACCCCCCTACCCAGCATGAAGCCAGACAGGAAGAAGAAAAACATGCAGACCAGCACTAAATCGCTTATGGGGTCCAGCAGGGGGCAGCGAGGAGCCGACTCGTCAACCTTCCTCTGAAACGCACAGACAGGGAGACCACACCACCTCACAACTGCAGCTCTCACAACTGAGACTATCCTCCCCTACACACCAGCTCTCACAACTGTGACTATCCTCCCCTACACACCACCTCACAACTGTGACTATCCTCCCCTACACACCACCTCTCACAACTGTGACTATCCTCTCCTACACACCACCTCTCACAACTGTGACTATCCTCCCCTACACACCACCTCTCACAACTGTGACTATCCTCCCCTACACACCACCTCTCACAACTGTGACTATCCTCCCCTACACACCACCTCTCACAACTGTGACTATCCTCCCCTACACACCACCTCTCACAACTGTGACTATCCTCCCCTACACACCACCTCTCACAACTGTGACTATCCTCCCCTACACACCACCTCACACAACTGTGACTATCCTCCCCTACACACCACCTCACACAACTGTGACTATCCTCCCCTACACACCACCTCACACAACTGTGACTATCCTCCCCTACACACCACCTCACACAACTGTGACTATCCTCCCCTACACACCACCTCACACAACTGTGACTATCCTCCCCTACACACCACCTCACAACTGTGACATCCTCCCCTACACACCACCTCACAACTGTGACTATCCTCCCCTACACACCACCTCACACAACTATGAATATCCTCCCCTACACACCACCTCACACAACTGTGACTATCCTTCCCTACACACCACCTCACACAACTGTGACTATCAATTAGGACTCCCCCCCCTCACTGAACACCTGCGGCTATCTTTCTCCACAGAACACCTAGCTACAACAGCCCCTCATCGCACGCCGCCACAAACTGTTCGGCAAAGATTTCTTCCAAAGGAGAACTATCAGCGAGAACCTCTGGAGGTGGAAGGTGAAAGGTGGAGGGTGGGGGGGGGGGTCGTGAGATTTCGTTATTCCTGCTCCGAAGCAGCTGCCAATATCTCCCCTCTCCTTTAACCGCGATGAACAGACCCTGAGCTGCGGGCCGGATTCTGGAGATGCGGGCACCGCGAGGCCTTGGCACGGATCTCCGCTTCAAATCTGGAAGAGAGACAGCTCCCCCTGCCCTCCCCCCCCCCTTCGAAATTCCGCCCGTTTGGTAAACGTTTTGCCCGGGGTCCCCTCGGTAACCGCGGGGGGGCGGGGTCGTGGAGTACGGGCCGGGTCCCGGCAGGGTGAGGTTCGGAACGCGAGCTCGCCGGACGCCTGCACCGCGCCCACTGATCTCGCGCGCGGAGCGACCGTCGGAGGGGCCGTTTCCGCCGACACGCTCGAGCCTCTGACGGCCTGAAGTGGCCGAGCCCCGGTCTCTGTAGACACAGCAGACAGAGCAGAATGGAATGAGCACAATGCCCCTCTGTAGTGTCCTTCACTGAACTGTCAAGACCACCATTGATCTCGTGACAAAGTGTTCTTTCAGGGCTTAAATTCTTTAGTTCTTGTGCCTGTGGTATTAGCATGCCATTTTTGTTAAGGCAAAAAATAACATAAATAACAGCCGATGCTGTGCTGCTTTGTCAGCCGCTCTCGATAAGCTCATCTGCGATGCTCCTCTCTGCAGTCGCTGCAGACAGTAAAACTGTAACTGTAATATCTGCTCTCTACCACAAGCAGCTGTTCCCCCGTCACAGCGTTGGAAAGTTCTGGTGCCCCCACACAGACAGTGCACTCCAACTACTCTGTCCTGAACGCCTGGGAGATCCTGACAACATCATAATCCACACAGGCACAAATGACTTGCATCACAAGGGGCAGAATGTACCAGAAGCAGTGATTAAGTTGGCTAAAAAAGCACAAAGAGTTCCCAAGGGCAAAAATCACCATTTCCACATTGCCGCCACGGACCGACTTCCCATTCAACATAATCACCAACATAAATAGGGAAATCACCACAGAGTGCACAAAGTTGACCAACGTAAACATCGTGCATCACCCAACTCTGACACATGAGCACTTATACGACCATGTCCACCTCGGCCGTGACAGTGTATGGATCTTCGCAGAAGACCTGAGAGAGGCAGCAACCGACGTAAGTCCTTCAGCTCCACATCTCACTAGAGGGACAGCACAGCCCCACCAGAGATGACAGAACATGCCACACCCATCAAAGGAGAGAAGAATCCTGCCAGGAAGAGCCCAACCAAGTGAATCCCAGCCCAGCAGAACCCAACCCAGTGAAACACGGCCCAGCAGAACCCAACTCAACGGAGCCCAGCCCAGCAGAACCCAGCTCAGCAGAACCCAGCCCAGTGGAGCCCTGCAGAACCCAGCTCAGCAGAACCCAGCCCAGCGGAGCGCAGCCCAGCAGAACCCAGTTCAGCAGAACCCAGCCCAGCTACCCCCTGAGTGCCAGCCTACCTATGCCACTCAGACATTGGAAGGTGAAACAGTTGCTACAGCTCATCTGTTGGATTCTTGGTTGAAAATAAATAAATAAATAAAATTTGCTTTACTAATTAAGTTGCTTGAAAACACATTGTAAATTTGATCAAATTGTTCTACTTGTCACTGTACAGAAATCTACGTAATCAATTGTTAATGAAATCTCTCTCAATAAGTTCTTGGAATATTCAGGGTTTGTATTCTTCGGTTTTTGGACCGAAGAGCACAAACCCAGAATTCATCTCATGCATTTCAGGATATATTATAATATTGTTGGAGACACGGTGTCAAGATGATGCTGATACTCACTGTCCCCCAGGCTATGAAGAAATTTTACTGTCATCCCTCAAACAGAAAAACAAGGCATGGCAGGGATTCACGTAGGATTATCATATGGTATAAAGATGATTTGTCAACCCAATTAGAACTAATTAAAAAGGCAAGAACACACATCTGCCTAAAATTAAATAAAGATATTATCAAATGTGATAATGACATATATATGTGCGGCCTACATTCCCCCTTTGGAGTCACTGTACTACAATGAAAACTTTTTTGAAAATCTTCATAAAGAGATCACACATTACCAGGCCCAGGGTAATGTTCTATTGATCGGAGATTTGAATGCCAGAACAGGATCTGAGCCTGACATAGTAGATTCTACTGGCAATAGCCATATCTTCAGACAGTCCTCTCTATACTTCACTCCTACCGTTATTCCCAGAAATAATTCTGACCATATTTGTAACAAAAATGGGAAAGAGTTAGTGCATCTCTGTCGCTCCCTAGGTCTGTACATGCTTAATGGCAGGATCAAAGGGGACACTTTAGGGAGGTTCACATATTGTTCAGCTCTTGGGACTAGTGTAGTTGACTATGCCATTGCTGACATGGACCCCTCCTATATTAGTGCATTCGCTGTCCGACCACAAACACCACAAACAGATCACTGTCAGATAAATGTATATCTAAAAAGAATTATAGAACAGCATCAGGACAGAGATGCTTAAACACAGCACCCCTGAGCTGAGACAGGCCCTGCTCAAATTGTTCAATCTCGTTTTCCAAGCTGGCTGCTTTCCTGATATCTGGAATCAGGGGCTTATTTCCCCAATTTACAAGAGTGGAGACAAATTTGACCCTAATAACTACCGAGGCATCTGTGTGAGCAGCAATCTGGGGAAGATTTTCTGCAGCATTATCAATGCCAGAATGCTAGCCTTATGAAACACAACGTCTTGAGCAAAGGACAAATTGGTTTTCTACCAAAACATCTCACAACTGATCATGTTTACACCCTACACACCCTAATTAATCAACATGTACACCAAAAAAGCAAAGGTCAAATTTTTGCATGCTTTATAGATTTTAAAAAGGCTTTTGATTCTATTTGGCAAGAAGGACTATATTATAAAATTCTCCAAAGTGGTATAGGGGGTAAAGTTTATGACAAATAGATTTTATTATATGTCAATAATAAATAGGACGGAGTGTGGCACAGTGGGTAAGGAACTGGGCTTGTAACTGAAAGGTCGCAGGTTCGATTCCCGGGTAAGGAGACTGTTGTACCCTTGAGCAAGGTACTTAACCTGCATTGCTTCAGTATATATCCAGCTGTATAAATGGATACAATGTAAAATGCTATGTAAAAAGTTGTGTAAGTCGCTCTGGATAAGAGCGTCTGCTAAATGCCTGTAATGTAAATGCGGAGTAAAAATTGGGAATAAAAGAACAGATTTCTTCACTCAAGGACGAGGTGTTTTTCAGCGATGCAGCTTGTCACCAACGCTCTTTAATATCTATATTAATGAGTTAGCGGTGCTGTTGGAACAATCTGCTACCCCTGGCTTAACCCTAAACAACAAGGAAGTTAAATTCTTGCCCTATGTGGATGACCTGGTGTTGCTGTCGCCCACAGAACAAGGGCTACAGCAACATTTGGATTTACTGGTGCAATACTGTCAGAACTGGGCACTGACAGTAAACTTTAAAAAATCTAAAATAATGATATTCCAAAAGAAACCCAGATCTCAGGAAACCAGACATGTGTTCACTCTAGGCAACACCGCACTAGAACACTCCCTGTTCTATGATTACCTGGGGCTCAAAATAAGTGCCTCAGGAAACTTTGGTCTGGCAGTGAATACACTAAAAGAAAAAGCCTGCAGAGCCTTTCATGCAATTAGAAGAAAATTTCACAAAATAGACAAACCAATTAGAATTTGGCTTAAAATCTTTGATAGTGTAATCCAACCAATTGCCTTATATGGAAGTGAAGTATGGGGTCCACTCAGTTATCACAACTACACTAGGTGGGACAAGCATCCTATAGAGGCCTTGCATGCAGAATTTTGCAGAACAATACTAAATATCCAAAGAAAAACACCCACCAATGCATGCAGGGCAGAATTAGGCAGATACCCATTGCCAATTAACATTAAAAAAAGAGCACTTAAATTTAGGATGCACTTCAAATCAAGTCCCCAAGACACAATGCAATTTCAAGCACTGAAAACCCAAGATCTGAAACCCAAAAAGAGTCTTCTCATTCAGCTGGTCATGAGACTCTCTAACCAACTAAAACCAAACACTGACCAAACTCAGACCAGCGCTGCTTTAAAACCAGAAATTAGAGTAAACCAAACAATTAAACAAACAAAAGATGCCTATCTGGAACACTGGAATAATGAAACCAAAACACAAAATAAACTTAATTGCTACTTTGCCCTAAACAGAGAATACAATTTGGCAGAGTATCTCTTCTCTGTCAGAGATACAAAGCAGAGACAAATCCTGACCAAGTACAGGCTCAGTGACCACACCTTAGCAATTGAAAAAGGAAGGCACAAAAAAACATGGCTACCCAAAGAAGAACGTATATGTGGTCACTGCAAGACAGGAGAGGTAGAGACAGAGATGCACTTCCTGTTATATTGTGAAAAATATTCACAGATAAGGGAAACATATTTTAATAAGATACAAAATTCAACATTCCTAAACAAATTTCCCTCCCTAACAAATGATCAAAAGCTGCGAGTCCTATTAGAAGAAGGGCCGACAGCCTCACTCGCAGCTAAATACGTTTTTGCCTGTCACAGCGACAGTGGGTGAGCATCTAACAAACATGCATGTGTGTGTATATATATATATATATATATATATATATATATATATATATATATATATATATATATGTATGTGTGTGTGTGTGTGTGTATGTGTGCAGGTATATATATGTGTGTGTGTGTGTGTGTGTATGTGTGCAGGTATATATATATATATGTCTGTGTGTATGCACATGTATGAGTATATATATAATACTCTTATTGAGAAAATACTTTTTTTTTTAACCAATTTAATTTAGTTAACTTAATAGATAAGTATTATGTTCCTGTCATTTATGCTGTTGTTGTTGCAGCTTGTTTTCTTTTTTCTTTTTAATTATATATTCTTATTGTGGTTGATTATTGCTATCACTACGCTTTGGCAATATGTATTTTTAAATATATCATGCCAATAAAGAATTTGAATTTGAATTTGAGAGAGAGACAGGCGATGGCTAGGTAGCAAACATTATTTTTTGCTAGCTAATAAAATATTTTTGTAACAGTCTATGGCAAATACAAACAAAAGTTACCATTCACGTTTTGACAGAGATCAGACCATAGACTGTAGATCAGTACAAGTGGCGCAACGCAACGGCAAAAAGTAACACGCAACCGGAAACGTAACCCCTGAAGTGGATAGGGGGGAAGAAATTTGGCCTGACAACTCAGATTTTTTACAGTCTCTGGACAACTCCCCTTCCTGCAGGCAGACCCTTTTGGAGATCAAGTGGCAAGAGATATGGGAGTATATGATAAAGAGTTTGGCGAAACTGTGGTGTGGCCTGTTAGACCTGTCTGGGAGTTAGAAAGTGTGGGGGTAGATCTGGAATTACTTAAGATTAAGCATAGTAATAAAATGCTGACTTACTTAGTGAATATTATAACTATAGGGACTGTAAGTATAAAGGCAGTGTTCAGATTTTTACAGATGGATCAAAGGATCCGCAGACAGATGCGACAGGGGCTGCAGTTGCTGTGCCTAGTTACCAAGTGAGAATTAGCAAGAGAACATCGGTCAGAATGAGAGGTGGCCAGAATAGAGCCGTGGCCTGAATTATTTATTACGTAGGGACCTAAAGATGGCTCTGTACTCCACATCACCAAAACCTGAAGGCCAGAGGGCAAACTGAGAGTCCAGCAAGAGAATCTCTCTCTTGGCTGGCTTCAACACCTATAATGGGTAATGCAGAAAGAAGCATAAACAATATAATTATTAACCAAGATTTCATAGCTATCTGCAGTGATTTCAAATGTAATTTCTCTGCTTATTACTGACACATAGAAGGAAGTGCTCTGGCCCATTGCAGTTTGTCCACGCTGGGAAGACTAATGCATCCTCCAGGTGTGCATCCCTCTGTAGTGACAATTCATGAATTTCATATAATAAAAGTTTGGATTAGTGTAACTACTAATACTTAAGATTCATTGTACTCACTGGAAGGCCTGACAGAGGATTGTTGTCTAAATGAATTGTATTGAACAGCCCATCAGCTTATCGTAGGTAAAAGTGAATTGTAATTAATCATAAACAAAAATAATAACATACCTCTATATTGAACGTTCTTCATCCAGTCTTCTTTTCATTGATGTCACTAATTTTCTCACAGAGAAATATGCAGCTTAACAGATGAACTTTCAAGTACTCAGTCAGTCAAAGGGGTCAGTGCTGCATAAAGCAGGCGGGCCAGCTCTGTGGTTGGCGTGAAGCTGGACTCCCTGGTGACAGTGGCGGAAAAGAGGACCCTAGAAAAACTGCTGGCAATTCTGGACAATACCAGCCATCCCCTGCACACTGTCATCAGCAACCAGAGAAGTATGTTCAGCGACAGGCTGCTGCTCCCGAGGATCAACACGAACAGACTGAAAAATTCCTTTGTTCCCCGTGCCATCAGACTGCACAACTCCAAAGTTGGAAGGGAGAGGAGGGGGTGGGGGAGGATAGGTTAGGTCTGAGGTCTGAGGAAGTAGAGTTAGGCCTGATCACCTGAACATCATCATCATCACACTGAACAGTCTCATTATTTATTGTTTACTACCTATTTAATTAAACTGGAACAACCGCTGCTATTTTATATAACCCCTGCTACTTTATTCTTTATTTATTTTCTTTATTTATTTTCTGTATATTGTTACTATCTCTATGTTTGGTGTGTGATGTTTAACTTGTTAACTTTTTAACTTATGGTGCTGTACTCACTGGAAACCTGAATTTCCCTAAGGGAACTTCCCTACGGGATCAATAAAGTTTCTATCTATCTATCTATCTATCTATAAGACAAGGCTCCATCATTCTGGTTTGACTGGAACCATTCAAATTCTGGGCAATGTGAGAGCCACACGTCTGGGGCCCACCAGACCTTGTGACCAGACCGATTTTGCTCATCTCTTTCTGGCCTTTCTCTAGATCAGCTTCTGCTGACTACATTCTCTGGAAAGGGCGCTTGTCTGTGATTGCGAATTTGTTTCTGTTTCATAGTTTTTTAAATCTGTGGAACGTGCAACTTGTTTCAGGTTAACACTGTCAGCTTGTGCATCGGTAATGGTAAGGAACTTGATAAACTGGAACTGTGATTGATTCCTTTGTGTCCACACAATTTGGTTCACTAGTCGGTCGATAACTCAGGTTCATCTGTCCGAGATTCTACTAGACTCTTTTGTGTACATACTGTATATGTAATTTCTATTGCTCCTGGCTTGGATGAATAATACAGTAGCTCATTTTGTTTTGATCAGGAGACAGTCATCTATAGTCAATGTACCTTCCTAGCAATAATTCTAAGGCAAAGTGAACAAGAACAAGATAAAAAATTCACCAATGCATGCATTATCTTCAAAAAATGAAATTCTCCGGAACATAGTTACAAACTATCAATTACTTCACACTGAATGCATTTGAACTACAGCACAGCTACCCTAAAGAGATGTATGAACTACATCTTGAGTAATTGTAGTGTGCGATACTATGATTACTCAAATGTAGTATAAAAACTTTGTAAAAAAAATAAAAATAAAATAAAATAATAATTTAAAAACATTACTGTTAACTTGTTCAGCCAGCCATCTTTTTGCATGTGGGGAGAACCAGCAGTGTGTCGGCAGTTGACAATTATAGTGGAGCGGAGTGTGGAGAAAGAGGAGGCGGTATTTGGTCAAAGGAGTTTGGAAGAAAATATTTTAGGGCCAAAAGCAGTAGTAGTGTAGTTCCTGTAGTTGACTACACCTCAAAATGACAAAAAAATGACTACTACAACCACTACACAAATTTGAATGTAGTTGAACTACCGGCAAACTGCTGCAAAATGTAATGAAACTACGAGTTTAACAGCATGTATTTAAACTACCACCCAGACGCTGCATATCAGAAGAATTATACCTTTTGGCATTGACCTTCCCCCTCCTTATAATTCATAACACTATTGCATTTCAGTGTTAAATCAATTGTAATTGGGTGGTGTATAGCCATTGTCTGTTTTAGGGTCACATTTGAGTTAAATACTGAGAAGGTTTCTCAGTTCAGTAATTTACTTAAGAACAATTTAGCATTAATGTGATAAAGGGCACATACCTTAATACCATATTTAAAACATGTTTTGGTCAGTTCAGAATTCACCAGTAATCACA